>NC_134356.1:405914725-406047225 GCF_048569485.1 Anomaloglossus baeobatrachus | reverse complement strand
GCCTTCAGAGTTAATTGCAGCCCTTAGAGTCCCTTGTCCAATTACCTTTGGTCCCTTGAAAAAGAGGAGGCTATGCATTACAGAGCTATGATTCCTAAACCCTTTCTCTGATTTGGATGTGAAAACTCTCATATTGCAGCTGGGAGTGTGCACTTTCAGCCCATATTATATATATAATTGTATTTCTGAACATGTTTTTGTAAACAGCTAAAATAACAAAACTTGTGTCACTGTCCAAATATTTCTGGACCTAACTGTGTATATATATATATATATATATATATATATATATAAACAAAAATCATACATGAACTACACAATACACAAATTCTAGAATACCCGATGCGTAGAATCGGGCCACCTTCTAGTATGTGTGTACGTGTGTGTATATGTATACATATATACATACATGTAGACAGCAGCGCAGGATTAACCACGCTTTTATCCCTGTTCTCCCCTGGATTTTATATTGTTGGTATGTATATATATATGTATATGTGTGTGTGTGTATGTATATATATATATATATATATATATATATATATATATATATATATATATATATATATATATATATATATATATATATATATTATACCAACAATATAAAATCCAGGGGAGAACAGGGATAAAAGCGTGGTTAATCCTGCGCTGCTGTCTGTGAAGGAATCCAATATAAAGGCTGAGTTGAAATTAAAAAATGGTTTATTCAACGCTTTTCAAAGTCAACGTAACTTAATCAGGAAAGGCCACCAAACTTGATTTTTTTTTCTTCTTCTATATTCACAATCATGTTATAAATGTCATATCTTAAATTTATGATGTTTTGTGTTTTTAGTTTTGCTCATCATGTTTTGCTTTTTCTTCAGTATTTTGTGGCAATATCTACTACAGTTTTTATCCTGTTATAATAACAAATGTAATTGGGTCAGAACTGGAAAAGGTGCTTAAGTGCATGAAGGATGAGAATTTGGTAAGTTAAGAGAACAAGTGATTTTTGTTTTTTGTCTTTCTGCACATTTATTTTAGATAGTTGGCTTGGGGAGCAAATAGGTTTCCTGTGGTAAACATGACCAGGGTTGACAGCAGTGTTCTGTGTGGCAGCCATCGGAACATCACAAATGTCATAAGAAAAACAACTGCAATTGGCATGTGAGTCCGTGGCCATATTGAATAATAACTTCATGTAGTTTCAGGAAACAACACCTGTACTTAACCACATTGGTTAGGGTCAGCTATGAAATCACTTATTGTGATTTGTGGCTCCTGTGTTATCAGCTATGTATAGAGGTGTTTCCTATCACTATCATTCTACATCTAATAGGTAAACTGCAGAAAACTCTTCCTGAAAGGACAGGAAGTAACAGTTTAGAAAAGCGCAAGTGACCAGTGTGAAAATTGCAAGACTGAGTTTTATTTTCTCTAGTCACCCTCCACAACAGCACCACAGGAAACTACCTGTGCTGTTGTGGAGGGTTCCTAGAAACTGAATTACCAGTAAGTGTAATTCTATTTTTTTAATATTGTGATCATTATGGAGGAGTTATGGATTTGGTAAATGTCAGGTATGACTTTTCAGCATCTAGTGTGAGAATATAATGAGATAAGCAAGGTGCTGACAGTGGTCGAAGGAATTAATGTTCTCTGTGTATTTTCTTGCAAGAGCGCTTTAAAATGTGCGAGAGAATCGAATGGCCCTTACGGTCTACATTCTGTTTGTAGCATACCAGGGAAATCACATGGCATTGGCGTTTGGAATTTTTTTTTTCTTGCTACGCCGTGCACCTATCAGATTAATTGATTTTATATTTTGATCGGGCATTTGATACTAAATGTGGTTTGTTGTGTTTTTTTTTTTTTTTTTTTTTTTACTGTGATCGGTTCTGATCAGTGCAATGCTGCAGCATCGCTTTGATCAGTAGAAATGATGTATTCCTGTGAGTGCCGCATTTCACGTGAAGTAACTCATGACCGCATCAGGGGTCATCATCTGACTCTGCGCTGTCATGGTAATGCATTGGCACCCCTTGATCACGTCACAGGGCTGCTGATGGCAGCTGGGAACAGCGCGATCCTTGCCGCGTTCCTTTTAATCGCAGTTTCAGAGTTTGACGCACAGTCCCTAAGGGGTTAACAGGTGCACATCAGATCAGCAGACATGTATGAGGATTGTCATTGGCGATTTTGGGTTTCAGTAGCTAATTCTGCTAGCTTGTTTTTTTTTTTGTTTTTTTTTTACATTTTCTATTGAAACAGTTATACTCTTGTAATGATATTTCTGTATTCTCAGCCTTCAATGTTGTGATTGCCCCTTGTTTTTGTTTTATTATACTTTGTACTGTCTTATTTATCTATAGTGGTTTCTTTTTATTCCTGGATGTTTTATTAGCAGAGGGTATACGTTTTCTGCAATATTCTGTTAGTATACCCTTAAACTTACCCCATTTATGTTCGGTATCCCCAGTTACTGTGATATTGTCCCAATCTACACAATTAAGCTTTTGCTTTAATTTGTTGAAATCAGCTTTCCTAAAATTCCAGGTTTTTGCATTTCCCCTTTGAAATGTTCTGTTGAATATATGATTTTGAAGCTTACCATATTATGATCGCTGGTGCCCAAGTGCTCCGGATCTGCTTATTTGAAATTGTGTCTCGTCAATTTGACAGGACCAGATGCAGCAAATTATCTCCCCTTGTCGGTTCATCTACCATCTGAGAGAGGAAATTGTCTTGAATAGTAGATAAGAACTTATAGCTTTTAGCACAACCCAAAGATTCTATGTCCCACTGAATGTCTGGATAGTTGAAATCCCCCATAATAAGCACCTGATTATTATTATTTGCTGCCTTTTTAATTTGTTGCAGCATTTAACACCCCCTCCGCCTTTTTTGTCTTTAATTTCCTTTCTAAATGTGATGTAACCATCTACATTTGTCGCCCAGTCATTGCTCTCATCTAGCCAGGTCTCCTAAATGCCCACCTAATCATAATCCATAAGTCTCCAATTCATTAATTTTGTTTGCAAGACGTCTGTCATTTGCCAGCACACATTTAATACTATTAAAACATTTCTTACTCCTCGATTGCCTACTTTCCTTGCATGTCCCTGCCCCCTAAATCCTCATTGACACATACTGTATTACTCTTGCGTCTACTCTTTTTTGCACAATTACCCTCTCTCCACCCAGATCCTAGATTAAAAGATATTCTGTCCACCTGACCATTCCCCCCCCCCCCAGCACAGCTGCATCCTCCCCATTAAGGTGCAGCCCGTCTTTACCGTAGAGCCTGTAGCTGACAGAAGTCAGCCCAGCTATCCATGAGCCTAAACCCTTCCTTCCTTCCTGCAACAATTTCTAAACTATATATTTATCTCCTTAAAGAGACTGTCAGGATGTTTCTGCTATGAAATCTGAAGCCAGCATGCTGTAAGAGTTAACATGGAGTTTCCAGCTGTGTCTTATCACAAAGTCTGGTTTTGTTTACATGCAATGTTAGGCCCGTTTCACACGTCAGTGAAAAACAGTGACGTTTTTCACTGGCGTGTAAAACACGCACATGTCCCTGCGTGTGCCGTGAATCACGGCACACGTGGGTTGTCTAAGTGCAATCCGGGCTCCGTTATCCGTGGCCCGTGATTGCACTTAGAAATCAACTCACCTGTGCGCGCTCCCGCTGTCCATGGTGCTGATCGCTCCCGCGACGCAGCATCCGGCCGGCGGTGAACCCCCGCAGCAGCTGCTTCCGGGTCGGCTGTGTCGCGCATAATGAATATGCGCAACAGTAATCAGCCGGCTTAGAAGCAGCAGGGAGGACGGGCTGCAGAGGACATCGCTGGACGCCGGGTGAGTTAAAATGTTTATTATTTTAAATGCACGTTTTTTTCTGGCATGTGTTTCACGGACCACACCACTGCGTGGTCCGTGGAACATCAGTGATGCCAGAAAAAAATGGACATGTCTCCGTGCAGCAATCACGCACACGCGGGTACGCTGGACGGAGACACGTGTAGTGAAAAATCACTGACGTGTGAGCAGACCCATTCATTATAATGGGTCTGCGTATGTCAGTGATTCTGGTACGTTTAAAAAAAAAAAACACAAACGTACCAGAATCACTGACGTGTGAAAGGGGCCTTAGTTTAAGCCTCTTAGCTTTATCATTAGTGGGTCTCAGCAGCACATCAGCTGGAACCCAACTCCGCCCCTCTGTGATTAGCAGCTTCTGTCTGTGGAAATGTACACTGAAAGCCTGGTGTGGTCGGGAATGGCTATCCCAGCACTGTTACTTGCAGAATAAGAAATCTTTCAGTATGTCAGAATGGCTGCAACCACTAATCTAAGTGATAGATCATTAGATTCAGGATATCTTTGCCTTTGCCTACATCATGCTGCTCTTAGATAAGGTACCTTCCACCTCTCTCTAACTTTGTCGTTGCTATCAATGTGCAACATGACCACGCAGCAATCTGTCTATTTGATCTGCAGTATGCTGAATCCAAGCACCCTGCAGACAAACGCACTGTTCGGCATTCACGGTCTCAGTGTCAGGTGACTGTTAATTGTAGAGTCCCCTACCACCACCATGAAAAATCATGTGTAAAATCGCAATATCATTCTAAGGCTCTGTGCGCACTGGGAAGTGGAATTTTCTTGAGAAAATTCCGCATGCCCTCAAAGATTACCGCACCCGCGGTAAAAAACCGCGGGAAACCGCACCCGAAAACCGCATGCGGTTTGCCGCGGTTTGCTGCGGTTTTACCGCGGTATTATTCGCGGTATTGCCGCGGTTTTGCCGCGTGCGGGTTGGGATGTGCTTTATTGCATTCAATGCAATAAAGCACATTGAAGAAAAAAAAAAAAAGTCATTTAATTCTGAGAGTAGATAGACAGAAGAATAGATAGTGATAGATAGATAGACAGAGGGATAGATAGATAGATAGATGACAGATCGCTGCATTTCCCACGGTCGGCAGTGAGTTCACATTACCGGCCGTGGGAAATGACCGGTAATTACCTCTGCTGTCTGCTGCATTCAGCCTGTGTCTGTGACAGTCGCGGCTGGATGGAAGCAGCGCTGGACGTCGGACCTGGATTACGCCGGAGCTTTGTTTGGGGGGGGTTAATAAAATGGTGAACGAGGCTTGTTGGTTTTATTTAAAATAAAGGATTTTTCGGTGTGTTTTTTTTCACTTTACTTACGGGTTGATCATGTCAGCTGTCACATAGACGCTGCCATGATCAAGCCTGGAGTTAATGGCGGTGATCCGCCGCCATTAACCCCTTGTATTACCTTGCCACCACTGCTACACGGTGGCAAGAAGAGCCGAGGACACGCCGGCATTGCCGCATAATGCATGCGACAGTGCCGGGGCAGCTGCGGCTGATATTCTCGGCTGCCGGAGGGGGAGTGAGGCGGGGGACATTAACCCTGCCCCTCTCCCTCCCCAGCCTGAGAATACCGGGCCGCCGCTGTGTGCTTACCTCGGCTGGAAGGTAAATATGCAGCGGAGCCCACGTTCTTTTTTTTCTATATTTCCGTTTTCTTTCTATGTGTGTTCTATGTGTCTGTGTCTATGTGTCTGTGATGTGTGTCTGTGATGTGTGTGTGTTTACTCTCTGCACGGCTTCCTCTTCCTGTAATGACATCACTTCCCTGCAAAACCGCAAGCAAGTGATGCACATTACCGGAGGTAAACCGCAAAATACCGCAGGAAAACGCAGTGAACCGCACAGAATTTGCTGCCTGCGTTATTCCCTGCGGGATTTCTTGATTAACATTGAGTCAATGGAGTAAAATCCCGCAGCGCTGTGCGGAAAAGAAGTGACATGCACTTGTTTTTGCTGCGGGATTCCCGCAGCAAAACATGCAGCTGTCAAATTCCGCCCAGTGCGCACAGGATTTTTTTTCTCCATAGGATTTGCTGGTGATTCACTGCAGAGATGTTATGAACATTTTCTGCAGCGAAACATGCAGCAAATCCGCGGCAAAATCCGCGAAAAATCCGGTAAGTGCGCACATAGGCTAAAGATAGCAATATTCGCAATGTGTAATAGCTGCTAGCGATCATATTATCAATTGATTGTCACAAAACCAGATCTTTGAACTTAAAAATTATCGTTTGTCGGCATTAAATTTCACTATGTAAATAAGTCACAAAAACCTGTAATACATGCTTTTGTGAACGAATAGCGACTTTCCATCGTCTGCAAGAGCGATCTTTTGAGCGAACATTTGCTTGTGTGAACAATGATCTTGAACGATAATTTCACGATAAATATTCACTTGTCAATGTCCATCAATAAAAATATCCTACTGTCTATTAACGCCTTTAGTGCATATATGCAACATGCATACTTAGGCTATGTGTCCACGGTAGAATGTACCTGCGGATTTTTCTGCATGAAAATCCGCGACTTTCGCACCTTATTTTTGCCGCGGATTTTGATGCGGATTTTTTTTTTTTCTTCCTCATTCTATACCCAAAATCCGCTACAAAATCAGCAACAATAATTGACATGCTGCAGATTTTTCCGGATCAAAATCCGCGGCAAATCCGCCGCGGAAAAATCCGCAGCATGGACACAGCATTTCCAAAATGCCATTGAAATGGCTTGGAAGTGCCGCTGCTGCAGATTTTCGGAAAATCCGCGGTAAATCTGCGGCAAAATCCGCGGTAAATCCGCAGCGTGGGCACATAGCCTTATGGTCACATGCTGACTAGACTTTCCTCCGCTTTCAGTGTTTTACTGTGTAGTGTAATTTGCCTCTGACCGCAGGTATATAAATTGCATTCATGCAGTCGCGTGGCTGTGCTCCCATACGGTGAATACAGACTTTCCTTCTTAGATGGCACATCCCCTTATATGCATCCCAGAACAGTCACCAACCAATTTGTATATCATAACTACATGTTACTAGCGTTATCTTACCTTGACATAGAGGATGTAAAGTCAAAGATTTAGCATATATCATCTTTACTGTGATTACTTCTTGGTCTCGACATGGATGAAAACAAAAAACAATGCTTTACTTCTACATTAACACAGATATTCACTTTTACTTTCTCTTTGTCCGTAAACGAAACTGAAAGTTTCTGTGAAGTTGGCAACTTTTGATTTTTCTTTTTTATACTAAGGCATGCATGTATTAACACATACTCATTGCACACAGTGAGAAAGTTTAACCCTTTGTAATTCTGTTGCACAACCACATCAGTGAAGCTTGCCGTTTTTAGACACTCCTTATATTTGTGCTCTAGTATTGGTGACAGGACATTCGGCACAGGAATAATTTTTTAAACACATCCAATTGTGAAAAGTAGTCTTATTCCAAGATCTATTGATTAAAATGAACTTTAAAATTTAAAGTTGTTGTCCACTACTTTAACATTGATGTCCTATCCTAAGGATAAGTCATCAATGTCTGAATGGCTGGGATCTGACACCCGGTAGCCCCACTGCTCAGCCGTTCTCGGTGCCAGCAGCAGCCTGGAACACTCATCATATTGTGGAACTTCTTATTATTCTTACGAGATCTATTGACTGTCACTCATGGAAAATGCCCTTTAAGGAATGTGTAGCAAATATCCTCCAGTACATGACATTACACCTTTCCCCATACTGGTAACCTGCTTCTATTAACCTAACAGATTAGCATCTTCTAGTCTATAGCATCATGGTTGTATGGAAGAAGCTGTATATGCATTGCCGAAAATAGAAGGAGGCAAGTGTTTGTGTGACAAGGTCATAGGTTCTGCGTCTTGCCAGTCCTTCAGTGGTTTCAGAATTGTCATCTCTCTGTTTTAGGCACTAATCAAAGTATTAAATGACCAAGGCTTTCTTATATTGGTCAACTCTGCTGTACTTCCAAGTGACACAGGTAACATTTATCATTTGAAGATTTCCCTGTGTTATTAACGTGTGTGTGTGTGTTTTGTTTTTTGATTTTTTTTTTCGTTTTTTTTTTTCTTATGTATATTTTTTAGAAAAGTAAAACATATTTGCCTTTCAGGTATCTTTGACAGAAACACCGTTCAACTTGCTGCCTTGTTCCTGTTTCCGCACCAAAAGTTTTTGAATACAAAAGGTAAAACGGCAATAGATTAATGAATTCAACAATTGACTTTTAAAATTGCTCAAACTTTTTAGTGCCTAAGTAAATTTAGAGGTGAGCTTCTGCTTTATTCTATTGTTCTGCCCTTTTATCTGTTACCATAAAAATCACCTGTTTCCTTTCAACGCTCGTGTTTTGGATTTGAAAATTACTATATATACCATCTGCATAGAGTTTATATGTTTTCATGTTATCTTTGGTTTTCACAAAGTTCCCTGGTTACCTACCATACAAAAAAAGATTTATGTCTTTTTACATCAATGAAGAAATGAGCTCCTCAGAGCGTCTGGGGGCATCACAGCTCTGGACCATACCTCAAGGAGTGTGAGAGTTTTTGACCTCTGATTATGAACTGCTGCAATATTTACTGCCACAACTCATTTGTCCCCTTGCTATGCTGATAGTTCTGCTTCACTTAACTTGTCTTATTTACTGCTCCATTCTATGTCCTGTTGTGTATAAATATGTGACTCTTCAGATTTTGTGTTATATTGAGCCTGAAGAAGAGACCTGCGTAGTCTCGAAAGCTTGCTATTATTACCATCTTTTCAGTTAGCCATTAAAAGGTAACAACCACTGAGGACTCTGTTTTAATAGAAAACTAGTAATTTGTTCTGAAGCCCTAAAATAAGTCTGTCACATTAAACCTATACATAAGAGTGAGGAATGAGCTGCTGTAAGCTGTTAATCATGTCCGATGTATAGGGCAGTAACTTCTTCCACGTCCTGTACAGTGCTGTGTACCAAAAACCAAAATGGAGCACCTTCGCCTGGAGCCTTTTATAGTTCAATAATAATATAATTTCAACTGTTTATCCCCCTATTTACC
Organism: Anomaloglossus baeobatrachus; assembly: GCF_048569485.1. Lineage (NCBI taxonomy): Eukaryota > Metazoa > Chordata > Amphibia > Anura > Aromobatidae > Anomaloglossus > Anomaloglossus baeobatrachus. The sequence goes on along the minus strand of NC_134356.1, from coordinate 406,038,280 downwards.
CCATAATGCCAAGTGCTAATTCACAAATGGTATGATATAAACAAAGTAGAGATAAGCAAATTGGGGGGTGTAGCCTGGCTGGACATGTATTAGGACACACACAGTGACAGCTCCTGCAATATCAGCCACTTAAATCAGCTTACCCAGGGACTTAGGATGCCTTGGAGAGCGAGGCTGCAGATCTCCCAGGTACTAAAGGAGCCGACATTCGATATGACAAGGCAAGATAAAAGGCCTAAATAAGCTACGTCGCAGATGGAGGGCGTGCAGCAAGATGGCGCCATGGCTGGCTCTGCTAAGACAGCAGCTGATAGGGAACAGGGGTAGAGCATTGATATTGCATCACACTTGGAGCAGTATGCTAGAATCCCCAAAACTAAGGGAGTCTCACAGCAACATAGCCCCTCACCATATTCTGCCTGGGGGTTAAGGAGAGGGAATGATGTTGAGATGATGCGGGAATGTGACCTAACAGCAAATGCTTCCCTAACCACTACTACTTTCATCATTATTCTAATGATGATAGGGATGAAGTTTCCGCTAATGCTGAGAAGAGGGACAGAACCAACAATGAAGGATGTATTCCAAGCTGTATCATAGTGTAATACTGCCTTAACCTCTCTAAATGGGCGTATGGCTTCTTTAAAGATGAGGTCTACATAATCAGACAAGGTGTGCAGAAATTAAGTGCACGCCATACTGCAGCATAGCAGGGTGGGGGAGCTATAGAAGGTTTTTCCACTGTTGTCAAATGAAGTAAAAAAAAAAAAAAAGCTTCTGCCAATATTGTGACCTTACTGAATTATACTGATGACCTTGAAAAGTAGGATTTTTGTGTACTCACCGTAAAATCTCTTTCTCTGAGTCTTCATTGGGGGACACAGGACCATGGGTTATGCTGCTGTCACTAGGAGGCTGACACTAAGTAAACATAAAAAAGTTAGCTCCTCCCTAGCAGCATACACACCGAGCCGGAGGCGGGCTCAGATCAGTTGGTGCACAAGCAGTAGGAGGAGTACCAGAATCACCATACATACACAAGTTGTAACTAAAACAATGCAGCCGTGCAAACAAGAGGTCTATGAACATAAGACCACTGAAAAAATAGCAGGCAAATGCAATTGAATCAACCAAAAAACCAAGCAGGGTGGGTGCTGTGTCCCCCAATGAAGACTCAGAGAAAGAGATTTTACGGTGAGTACACAAAAATCCTACTTTCTCTATCGTTTCATTGGGGGACACAGGACCATGGGACGTCCAAAAGCAGTCCCTGGGTGGGAATACCGAAAAACCCGCAGAGGCAGACAACAACAACCTCCCTCGGCGGGCTTGCACTATAATTGAATGCTGCCACCCTATTACAGGTGCGCAACTGCTGCCTGCAAGACCTTTCTCCCAAAAATAGCATCTGCCGATGCTTGGGTGTGAACGTGGTAGAACCTAGTAAAGGTGTGCAGGCTAGACCAGGTGGCGGCCTTGCAGACCTGGTCGGCCGACGCCTGATGCCTAATCGCCCAAGAGGCGCCCACTGCGCGGGTAGAGTGCGCCTTTACCCCCCGCGGCGGAGACTTGTCCCGAATCCGGTAGGCCTCTGATATGGCGGAACGGATCCATCTGGCAATTGTGGCCTTGGATGCCGATTCACCCTTCTTGGGACCAGAAGGGAGAACAAACAGACCATCTGACTTACGGAACGGCGCGGTCCTGGAGACATAAATTCTAAGTGCACGCACTAGGTCCAGGGTGTGCAAGGACCTCTCCAAGCTGTGAGAGGGGCCAGGATGGAAGGATGATTTCCTCGTTAAGATGGAACGGGGAGACCACCTTTGGGAGAAAAGCGGGATCTGGCCGGAGAACTGCTTTGTCCTGGTGAAAAATCAAAAAGGGGGAACGACAAGAGAGAGCTGCCAGCTCTGACGTCCTGCGAATAGAAGTGATGGCAACAAGAAACACCACCTTCCAAGACAGGTGAAACAGGGAAGATTCTCGCAAGGGCTCGAATGGGGAGCCCTGAAGTGACCCTAGGACTAGATTAAGGTCCCACGGTTCTAGAGGCCGACGGTACGGCGGTGCCAGGTGGGCTACTCCCTGGATGAAGGTCTTAACCTGTGAACGAGCGGCCAGTGGCTTCTGAAACAGGATTGATAACGCCGATATCTGGCCCTTTAGTGTTGCGAGCGAGAGACCCGCATCTAGGCCTGACTACAAGAATGCCAACAGGGAAGGAAGGGAGAAGGCGAGAGGAGAAGAAATATTCTGCTCTTCACACCACCTGAAGAAAACTTTCCACGTGCGGTGGTAAATCTTTGATGAAGATGGCTTCCTGGCCCTAATCATTGTCTGAATCACTCTTGAGGAAAAACCAGCCTTAGCTAGAACCCAGGATTCAATGGCCAGGCCGTCAAATTTAGGACCTGTGAGTTCTGATGGAAGAGAGGCCCCTGCTGCAGGAGATCTGGACGGTCTGGAAGGCGCCACGGAGCGTCTGCGAGGAGCTGAGTTAGTTCCGCGAACCATGCTCGCCTGGGCCAGTCCGGAGCCACTAGGATGACCGGTATCCCTTCCGCCTTGATCTTCTTGAGGACCCTCGGAATTAGAGGAAGCGGAGGGAAGATGTACGGGAGACTGAACTGGCTCCATGACAGGGTGAGGGCGTCGACTCCTAAAGCCAAGCGGTCGCGGCACCGCGCTACAAAGTGCGGAACTTGACGGTTGAACCGGGAGGCCATTAGGTCCACGTCCGGAACTCCCCATCTGTCGCAGATCTGGTTGAAGACTTCCCGGTTGAGGGACCATTCTCCGGAGGCGAGGCCTTCCCTGCTGAGGAAGTCCGCCGCCCAATTGTCCACGCCTGGGATGTGTACCGCTGAGATCAGGGAGTGATGACACTCGGCCCAGTGCAATATCTTCTTGACTTCTCGCATCGCCCCGACACTTCTTGTGCCGCCTTGGTGGTTGATGTACGCCACCGCCTTCGCATTGTCCGACTGGATCCTGACCGGGCAACCCTGTACTAGGTGCCGAAACTGCTGCAAGGCTAGCCGGATGGCTCTTATCTCCAAAATGTTGATCTGGAGACAACTCTCTCTCGGTGACCATCGGCCCTGCGCTGTGTGATGTCGAAACACTGCTCCCCAGCCCTGGAGACTGGCGTCGGTGGTCACTATCTTCCAGTGGAGCGGGAGGAAAGACCTCCCTGATGCGAGGTTGCGCTGATTGAGCCACCAACGGAGGGAGTTGCGGGTCTCCGGCGAAAGATGAAACCTGCGGTCCAGAGAAAAGGGAGATCTGTCCCACTTCTTCAGCAAGGCCAGCTGGAGTGGCCGGAGATGGAACTGTGCAAAGGGTACCGCTTCCATCGCCGCCACCATACGACCGAGGACTCGCATGCCGAACCTGATGGACACTTGGCGCTGACGCCGAAGAGCGCGGAGTCCTCGTTGTAGGGAGGAGATCTTCTCCTGTGTGAGGAAAACTCGCCCTTGGATGGTATCGAATACCATGCCTAAAAAGGTGATCCGACGGGCCGGGATCAGAGAGGACTTCTTCCGATTTATCAGCCACCCTAACCGTGAAAGGGTGTCGATCGTGACCTGAACCCCGAGACGACAGTCCTCGAAAGAAGAGCCCTTTATCAACATATCGTCCAAGTACGGGATGACCATGACACCCCTGGCATGCAGGACGGACATGGCAGCAGCCATGATCTTCGTAAAGACCCTGGGTGCGGATGCGAGGCCGAAGGGAAGAGCTGTGAACTGGAAGTGATCTTCCGCTATCGCAAAACGGAGGAACTGTTGGTGAGAGGTGACTATCGGGACGTGAAGATAGGCGTCTTGAATATCCAGCGATGCCAGGAATTCGCCTACCTCCATGGACGCGATGACGGACCGGAGTGACTCCATTCGAAACGGCCGAGGTCTCACCGACCTGTTCAGAAGCTTTAGGTCGAGGACGGGACGGACAGAGCCGTCCTTTTTGGGGACCACGAAAAGGTTGGAATAGAACCCCTTGAAACGCTCTGCGGGAGGGACTGGTACCACGACTCCGGTTCGGAGGAGGGAGTCTATGGAGTGAAAGAACGCGCGAGCCCGCGCGGTAGACTCGGGAGGGCGAGATAGGAAAAAACGTCTCGGTGGCTTTGCCTCGAATTCTATTTTGTAGCCTGATGTGATGATCTCTCTGACCCAGGCATCGGCGGTCAGGGGGATCCACACATGCTGAAAACGAGACAGGCGCCCTCCCACAAGTCTGGCGCTGTTGCGCGCCGACCGCGAGTCACTTGGAGGAACGACGGCGGTAACCAGAAGAGGATCTCGTGGACTGGCGGGGGCGTGAACGCCAGGCGGGATTGGTCTTGAATGACGGGGTCTTCCTGTCTCTCGGAGGAGAGCGGCTTTTCCGCGGCTGGGGATTGGAGCTGAAGCTGCGAAAGGACCGGAAACGAGCGGTGGAGCGCCGATTCTGGAAGCGCTTGGGGCGCAATTGGGGGAGAGATGTACTCTTTCCTCCCGTTGCATCGGAGATCAGCTGGTCCAGCCTATCTCCGAAGAGACGCTCCCCTAGGAAGGGCAGGGAAGTTAGTGACTTCTTAGAGGCCGCATCCGCGTTCCAGGAGCGGAGCCAAAGGGCTCGACGGATGGCCACATTGTTGCTGGCGGCCTGGGTCGCGCAACTTGCAGACGCCAGGGCTGCATTGAGCAAGTACTCACCCGCGAGGGAAATCTGCGAGGCGATGGGAACCAGGTCCGGATTGGTAGGAATGGCGCGGAGACCGCCGCGTAGCGTGTCCGCCCAGGACATCAGGGCCTTCGCCACCCAAACCGAGGCGAAGGCCGGAGAGAGGGATGAGCCCGCTGCCTCGAAGGCGGAACGGGCCAACCAGTCAATAGTACGGTCCGTAGGATCTTTGAGAGACGTACCGTTAGTGAGTGGAAGGACTGTGTGAGAAGACAGGCGGGAGACTGGGGGGTCAACCACAGGGGAACCTGCCCAATCCTTTCGAAGACCCTCAGGAAAGGGATAATGCAAATCGATGGACTTACCGCTGGTAAATACCCTGTCCGGCTGTTGCCTGTGGCTGCGCAGTAACTCAGCGAATTCTGGATGTCCGCTGAATGTGTTCTGGGCCCGCTTCACCCGCTTAAAGGAGACCTGGGTGCTCTGGGAGGAGACTGGGTCCACCTGTACCTTCAAGGTCTGGTTTACTGCTTCTATCAGGCTATTTACCATGTGCCGAATATCGGCCGCCTGCTCTGAGTCCTGTAGGGGTACCGCATCGGAATCATCCTCGGAGCAGTCAGAAGCCTCCCTGGAGGACTGACGGTCTGGACCTGGGGATGAAGGTGAAACCTGGGAAGAGTCTGAGGACGAGACCCGGCGGGTCCGTTTCTGAGCAGCAGAGGAGGACCCTGCAACGGGGCTCACCTGCTCCGGGGGCAATTGCGCCGGGTCTGCGGGAATCTGGGCAGGCGTAGAGCTTGCGCGATGGTCCGAGAAGCCTCAGAGAGGGAATCTACGGACTGGGACAGGGACGCTAGCCAGTCGGGGGGGGGGGGGGGGCGGGATGCAGGGCCCTGCAGCATATGGCGCTGTGGCGTCTGCGGTATCAGAAGCGTCGGCCGCGGAGTCCTGCGGAGGCTGCGCGTCTGTAGAACAGACGGAGCATAGTGGGGCGTCCTGACCCTGGGAAAATTTGGAGCTGCAGGAGGAGCATGCAAAAAATAGTGCAAAGGGGGCCTGCTTGGATTGGGTGGGCTTAGCCTTAGGCATGGTGCACACAGGTACTCTCCCTGGTGGCTGCTAGGAAGGAGACAGGAGAGGGTTAACTCGTCCCTAAACTCAGAGAATGCTACCTAGTGAGGGCTACTCCTTAGGAGCAGAGCTTACCCAGGTCCTGCGTGCTGCCCACCAGTCCAGAAGTGGAGTCCAGGAATGAGCTGGCCAGAAAACTCAGAACGCCGGCGTGCTGCAGCCTCAGGGGACCAGAGGCAGGCTAAAATGGAGAGGGGACGCTGGAGGAGGCTGGGGGAGGAGCAGGATTCCGGCGCGAAAAGTCTGGAGGATTCACAGCCCCCACCATCTGCCAGGAGGCAGAGCAGTGGGAGGTACAGAGGGAGACGACCGGCGGCCAATAGCATGCAGCGGGGGCGTGGCTAGGACGCAGGAGCGACTAGGCCGAAGCCGGGGACTAAATTTATGGAGGGGGCCGGGGGAAAGAGCAGGGAAGTCGGATCCTACCTGCAATCGGCGGCGCCGGCTCAGCGATGGATGCGGTGCAGGCAGAGCTCCCTGGCCCTGCCTGTGAACAGCGCTGCTCGTCCAGGAAGGCTCCGGGGGAGAGCGTGCTGAAGGCAGGGTAGTAGGCATCATGATGGGGGTAGACAGCCCCCTATCAGGAGAAGGCAGCGTGACAGGGCCCCATCTATCACAAACGCTGCTGAGGTTCCATCCCTGCTGTATTCCCCTGTACGCCCTTTGGGGTGATACCTCAGGGCGAATCAGGGGTGCCCACAAAACAACCTGCCCACACGCGCACCCCCGGGAGTGGTACCACGGGGACGGGCGGGGGAGAGGGCCCCGAAGTCTCAAGCCCCTGCGACCCTGGGGAGCGGTACCCACGGGGCTGCGGAGAATGAGTGAAGCGAATACCTGCAGAGAAGAAGACGACAGGTATGAGAGCGATGAGCGGCGCCGAAATAAAATAAAAAAGCGCAAAAACATACATGGCTGAGGGGGGCCGAGACGGCCCACATCAGCCTCCTACGACACTAAGCTAAAAACTGATCTGAGCCCGCCTCCGGCTCGGGGTGTATGCTGCTAGGGAGGAGCTAACTTTTTTATGTTTACTTAGTGTCAGCCTCCTAGTGACAGCAGCATAACCCATGGTCCTGTGTCCCCCAATGAAACGATAGAGAAATAGGCTTCGACTCAATAATATCCGCCTTTGTTGGAGTTCGAAAAAGGTTGAGGGCAAAAATCCAGTCTATTTTATTTATTTATTTATTAAAAAAAAAAAAATTTGACTTGTTACTACAGTTGGCAAAAGTGAACTCTCCAATCTGGTATCAATAGAAAGGGCTCATATGGTTCAGACCCCTACCACCTGGAGCACCTCCAAGATCAATATTAGTTCAATTTCTCCACTTTCAGGACTGACAGAGTCCTAAAGTTAGCACGCACCTAAGGGGCTCAGCCATTGTGACATCCCGAAATCATTACTACTAAATTTGAACTCCTAATATGGTGCTCCTTCCCGTCTGAGCTTTGCACTGACAGTAGAGCTGGACGAATAGTGAAATATTTGGGTTCAGTTTATGTTCACCAAATACCAGGTACTATCCCAGTATTCGTCATGACTAACGAACCTAATGCAAGTCAATGGGGAACCCGAGCATTGTTTTGAAGATTTCCCAGAAAAATGCTCAGGTTCCCCCATGACTTGCATTAGGTTCATTTTTCATGACGAATTTTGGAATAATACTCTGGATTCAAGACTCATAATCCAAATCTAAATATTTAACTATCCGCCCATGACTACTCAAAATCAGTTTTTAACCACATATGGGGTATTGGTGTACTCGGGAGAAAATGGACCATACAATTTATTACAAAATTCCTCCCATTACCTTTTTTGGTGCAGCACTGAAATATCATCCACTGCAAAAAATTATTCCAGTAAATTATGTGAAATTATATTTAAAAAAAAATAAATATGAACAAAAAAAGTACACATTTGCCATCACCTCCTCTGTAACAACCCAATCTATGAACGTGTCACCCTAGTTAACTCCTTCAGTGAATACAGTAAAAAAAAAAGCAGAAACTCTTTTCATCATACAACTGCCAAAAAAGTGGAATAAAACGCAATCAAAAAGTAATATATAACTAAAAAATGGTACCTTGTCACGCAAAAAAACAAGCCACCATACAGCTCAATCAGCTATATCAAAAGTAAAAAAGTTATAGCTCTCAGAATACAGCAATAGAAAAACTATTTATTTTCTATAAAATTTGTTTTTATGGTGTAAAAGTGGAAAACTGAAGAATAAAGCTGTCATCACTTTTATGACAAAGTGAGCAGCGTAAAATAAAAAACAACAAAAAATAGAAACAATTTCTGAATTTCTGTTTCTTCATGATTCTGCCTCGCAAAATTGGAATAGAAAATGATCAAAAAATATTGTGGCTCGAAATGGTACCAAAAAAACCTCCAAATTTATCCGCAAAAAATAAGCAGTCACTTGACTGTCGGCAGAAAAATTAAACTATAGCCTTCAAAATTCGGTGATGTAAAAAACGTTTATTTTGTAGAAAAAAACCAAACTTTTTTACCATGATAATAGCCAAACCTACCCCCCCCCCCCCACACACACAAACTATATACAACTGGTATTGCTGTAATAGTACTGACCCGGTGTACAGTGTAAAATATAAATAAAGCCAATTTTTCAACTGCCGTTGATTGTGTTAATTCTGCATCCATTTGAAACCTTGTGGGCAAAACCATGTAGATGCCTTTTGAAGGAACGAACATGAAAGTGTCCAAGGTGCCATTTTTCAACACATTAGTGGCCAGCATGTTGCATGTGCAATTGTGAGCAATCTGCGTCACCTAAATATTCTTAAAAGGCCTGAAGAATCTCCGGACTTGTCTCCCATTGAGCACAACTGGGACATCATTGCAGAGGGAACTGCCAGCAGCGGCTCTTGATGATTCTCATGCCCAAGTGCATTCACCATGGTAGCACATACCTCAGACAACTATTTAATAATCTGTTTAATATTCGAAGTACATGTATTTCTAATACTCGATACTGAATAAATGGAGATGTTTTTAAAATTTTATTTTCATTTTTTTTCTTCATTATTTCCATATTATGTTCATCAATTTTGTGATTTCCATAATTCCACCACTTTTCCTTCCACGTGTTGAAATTTCAGTATTGTTGTGTAGATATATACATATCTATATTACTGATGAAACTGAAATAAGTAATGGCGAGTCAGTGCTTATGCTATTTTATGTTTTTTGTTTAGACCGAGAAGAATGGGAGGGCAAGTTCATCAGACAAGAACTTCCATTGACAGTATCTAATCTTTTACCTGGCCTACACTATGCCATTATAGAGTCTAGCAAGTTGCAAAAGGACAAAGCGCTTTACCCTGCTCCATTGGTAGAACAGTATTTTAAGAAATATGCAGTTCTCCAAAAAAAGAAAGACAGTTCATCAGAAAGACGGTCTGATCAAAGTGTACCTCTGTCGTTATTTTATAGACCTGGTGATGACCTCCCCCAAAAATGTAGTCCATTAGCCTTTTCTTGTCTGCAGTTGTACATTTCATCACCTGTAAATTTCAGTATCCCAGTCATAAAAATGAACAATATTTTAGCTGAAAATGCCTTGATCTCTAGTAACGCTGACCAGGTCGGGAAAACTTCGGGAAGCTTGCTAAAGCAGGAAAAACTGTCTTCACCGTCAAAAACAGCCGAATCAAAATCTGGCAGTGCCAGGCGAAAAGGAAAGCCTGGTGTTCGCGAGGACAAAGAACAACAATCTAAAAAAGCCACCAAAAGGAAAACTGTTAAGAGGAGAGAAAAGAAAAGGAAAAAGAAATCTGACAAACGGGCTGCCTTGACCACTGCGGATACTAGTGAGAATCAGGCATCAAACAAAAGAAGGCGGCTTCTCTCTGAGGGCAAGAAACAGATTGGTTCATCAAGTGAAGCTACTGTAAAACTTGCTCATGTTCCTTATGCACAAAGGAGAAAAAGAGGTTGGTAATCTAGTTGGTGTATGATGCAAAATTGTAACCCGAGCGTTCCGTGCATGTACCTTTGCACTTCCTTTCTATCTAGATGTTCTGTACCAATTGTATTCAGTTTGGTGCGCCTCTGACCGTAATAATACACATTTTTCTACTTTTTTTTTTTTAAATTTTTTTTTTAAAGGGAACTTGTATCAGAAAACAGTCTACCTACAGATATAGGGTAATCTACTTATAATTAGCATTACAATGTTGCCTGGCCGCTGTAATGAAAGTGTGGCTACTGGGATTAACTAAACCTATTTCCTCCCAGAAGCCGCTGGCTTTCAGTCATGGTGTGGTCAGCACAAAGTGGCTACAGTTACCACTCATACTGTGAATGGCAGCTGTAAGCACACCCCAGCACTTATACAGCCAGCTCTGCAATAAATCAAGCTGTCAAAGTGCCAGGCATTCTTATAGTGGACGCTGACAGTGAGCTGTGATCATAGCCGCTCTGTTCCTGCCCTACTATGTCTGAAAGCTGGCAGCTCCTGTGAGGAAATAAGTTTATTTTCTCCAGGTAGCTACACTTTTAGTATAAAAACAGGAAGAATTGTAACGCTCTTGCCTGCAGATTAACCCTATGGCTACAGACCAATGTCATTTTCGAAGGTAATCAGTGCTTTTTAAGCTTTTACTGTATAAACGTTTTGGATTTAAACCAACACATCTTTTTATTTCTAGGAGCTGAAGTTTTGTCAGCGGCTATTATACAAGACGATAAAATCCAGACAACTGAAAAGATAACTTCAAGCAAAATGAATGAGGAGAACAAAAATCTTACTCCCAAAACTCAAGCCATAAAGCGAAAATCCCAGAAAGCCTTTTCACCTGAAGAGCACTTGGTTGTGCCTGCCAGGCAATCAAAACGTAAATTGGCTGAACCAGGTAAAGATTATAAAATAAAGAAATTGCAACCTTTACTTTATTCAAAGCATGAGTGAGAAGTATGTGATTGCTGGTATATCCACAGAGATGAGCGAGCCCGATGTTCGGTTTTTGGGCCGATCACAGACTTAAAAAAAAAAAAAAAAAAAACAGGGTTCGGGTTCAAAGTTTGTGTGCTTTACGTATGCTGACCACTTGCGCGAGCAACGCTGTTCTTAGGTATACACTCTGTGCTCAGCCCAGTGCGTACTGCTTGCAGTGTTTGAGCAGCTCACACTGGGGTAACAGCGTGATCACATGTAGTGGAAAAAAAAACCCCACACTGTCCACCCTCACCCGGAAGTGTTCTGTTTATGGCTGACGGTCAACAGAGACCCAAACTGCCAATCAGTGGCTTCCATTGGGGGTTGGGTCAATTCCGAACCCATGGAGGTTCGATTTGGCTGCACCTGCCGATCCAATTTTCCACGGTTTTGCTCATCTCTACTGAGCACGAGCATGTCAACGTGCAGCAGGCAGGTTACCAATCACGGTCTGCGTAATTGGCTAAATTCTATCATTTTACATTTGTACATCTGGGTTTGCTTAAAGGTTTTCTGTGTTGGGACTTTCATTAGGCTAATTATTGTGGCCAAGCTTGCAGAATGTATAATTAGTCTTGAACAGCATGGTGTCCACCATTTGCGATACAGCTCCATACAAATACAACTGACTGTGCAGAGTGTGTATATAATGTATTCTTCATTAATGTATTATTCTTTTACAGGGAAGAAAACTATGCCAGTGGAGGTTGTTAACAAGTCTGAAATCTTCAAAAGGACGAGTGAGCGAAACCGTGGGAAGACTGGAAGAGCCAATAAAAGGAGTCACGAAAAAATGGAGAAGATTATAGTTGAGCAGGTCAATACATCTGGGAAATCAAGTGAAAGCCTACATGATGCCCAGACATGGCCTCCTCCTGCTCCGACACCTGAGGATAATATAATAGAGAAAAGAATGAGCATGTATGAATCGCATGCCCTTAATCTCCTGGCTGACTTGGCCCTAAACTCGTTTGGTTCCACAAGCATTCCTTACCTACCAAGTGTGAATGTGGCACCTGCTTATGAGTTTCCGGTTGAGGAAGCCGCACGTATAGATGACCGTGTAAGTACTGTAGAGCATCCAGCAAAGGATTCTAGTTCCCCAGCTCAGTCTACCACGGCATGCACGGAGGCGGAACATATATTGGCAAGTGAAAGCGATAAGACTAAAAATGGTTTGCATGTCACTCCTCGCAGCACTGCATCACAGAAACGTCATGAAACCGGTGAAAAACATCTATCTCAAAAAGCTCACATGGCGGCTGCCAAGGCTAAAGCACGGGTTAATGCCACAAGTAAAATTTGCTTGGAGCATTCTTATTCTCAGCTTCCAATAGAGATTATGCCAGGCAAACTTGCAAAAGGAGCAACTGAGCAACCCATTCAAGGTGTGCCCGATTCCACTACACCGGCTGACGTGGTGCCTGAGGCGGCAGCAAATGGTCTCCCAGGAGAGGTTGAATTGATTGGACAGGTGTCCCCCGTGGCTAGTGACAAACAGAAGGCAGCCCCAAAATTCCCGGAAAATTTTGTAATTACTTTTAACTGGGAACCAAACTACAATTTTGATCTTGACAGCAGGTTTACCAGTGATCCGTTAGAAAAAACAATAAATCGTGCACTACATGGGTAAGTATATGATGTGTAATAATAAACATGTATTCTGTTTTCAGGGCAATCTGATCCAACCTCACAGGATTCATTTAATACATGTATTTGCTCTCGTCCTGTTAATTCTTAAAGGGAACCGGTCAGGTACGATAAAGCAATTAACCTGCAGATATGGTGCTGTGAGTGATTGCTTCAGGGTCGCTTGCATCACGGAAAGCCAGCAGCTCCTGGGAGAAAGTAAGGTTTTTTTTTGTTTTTTTTTTTTTTCCCCAGGAGTTGCACTTTTAGTACTGCGGTCAGTCACCTTTCATAAAGCTATTACCCTGATCCTATTTTTGCAGGTTATGGCTGGAGGCACACTTGCATGTGTTTCACACGACGATCATGACATCTCCTAGAATGGCTGGCGGCTCTCCTGACCTGATCGTGTCCACTGCATAGAGATACATGAAACTGACGCGCTCTATTGTCAGGAGAGCCGCCAGCCAGTCTGCGCAGTACAATGTGATGCTCACGTAAGTCACATGCAAGTGTGACTCCTGCCCAATAGTGGTATTGGACCTGACAGGTTCCCTTTAATCATTTGTCAGTATTCATGATACTAGGGTGCCAGTACATCTGTATGGGAATTTGTGAGTATGAAGTTTTATTTCTAATGTATAACTGCACTGAAGGCTCCTGCATGTTGAAGTGTTCGGTCCTGTTCACACTACGTTTATGTAGTATGTCAGTGTGGTTTTGTGTGAATTCTCAAAACTGAGATGGTCAGAATCCCCAATGGAGCTAAAGGTTGCAATGACACAAAATGAGTCTAAGTAGACTTATTGGGGGCTTTTCTTCTGGCAGTCTTCTTTTCAGGTGGTCACGAAAATGTAGTTGGCTGTTCCTGTACTGTTTTTGAAAAGTCCAGACAACTATTGGAAAAAACACAAATTGAGTCCTTTGGAGCCCGTTTGTGTCAATGTAGTTTATGGCTCCATCGGGGTTCCTTGTGTGTAAATGCACTGTGAATATGGCTCTTTAGTTCAATTTCAGTGGTGTTATTTAATATCATTTTCTGCACGTTTTTTTATATTAATATTGAAAATCACATAACATGATCCGTTAATTTTATTTTGGAGGTTGGAAAGATCACAGTAATCTTGTATTTATACTGTTTGTGTATTCTCAGACTAATAACTTTTTATTTCTCTATTACATTTGTGAGAGCTTGTTTTTGTTTTTTTTTTGGGGGTCATGCTGTTTATTTTATTGGGCCTTTTGGGGTACTTGCAACTTTTTGATTACTTTTTATTCCATTGAGCGAAATGTTGCAATTTTGTCTGTTTTATTTAAGTACTTTGTGTTTTATGTTCTTTAAATTGTTATAACTTCTTGGGACTTGAACTGCTGTCTCTGTATATCAGGTGTAATACATGGCAATAATTCTGTATTGCAGTGTAGTGTTAATGTGGCAATCTGGTATGAACCACTGACTGCGATACCCGATGGGAGCACAAACATGGCAGACAGGGATCTTCAATAAGGCGAAGGGCACACGGCGAGTGGAATGTGATTTAAAAAAAATTTGCAATCCACCCGGACCCATGTTACTCTATGGGGCTACTCCCATGTGCGATTTTTGTTTTTCTTTCAGCCCTAATCTGATCAAGAAAACAATTGCAGCATGCTGATGGTGGAATCCGATTTAGTTTTCACCCACACCCAGTGCGAGGTAAACTTTGCACTGCACTCACATTACATCGGAGTGCATTGCGATAATCGCATCAGCTGACATTGGGGGAGATTAGTCCCTCCCTCTCCTCCGCAGCTGTGCTGTGATTGCAGGATCGCATCACAGTATAATGACACTCGGCTTACACTCCAGCAGAGCGGGAGCATTGTGTCATGCGATGCACTTGCTGTAATGCTCGTGTGGACCCAGCCTTAGTGTCATAGCATCCCATCGGGGTTCTCCATCTTTCTATCCATATATCTAAAGCGTTAACTGGAGCAGTCATCGTGGTATCACACATCCAGCACCCAATCCACAGCTTAGTTCTACAGCTTACACAGGGTATGGGATAAGCAGATTATTGTTATACTATATCAGATAATTATTCTATAGGTACTAATGAGGTAGTATGGAAAGCAGGTAAGTTGTGTTAATGGAAGGCTGTTGCATATATACACACTCCAGTTTATCATGATGTCTGGGATTTTTAGCACACTGTATATGTTGTAGATCCTTTAATGATCTTCTAATGCAGTTTGCAGCGCATTAACTTGTTTGCTTGCTTTTATAAAGATTCATGGGGGTTTCCTGTGTAGTGTATATTTGCATTTGCACTAGCCCCGGTATTAGTCTCCTACTCCTGGTTCTTCACACAGGCATTAGCAGTAATAGACTAAAGGCCCAGTCACACACAGCGACTACCAGCGATCCCGACAACGATACGACCTGATAAGGATCGCTGGTAAGTCGCTGGTAGGTCGCTGTTGAGATGTCACACAGTCAGACCTTACCAATGACGCAGTAACGATCAGCGACCTGTATAACGATCTCAGCGGTGGTGGACCCTGTTAGGAGGTCATTGGTAGGTGTCAAACACAGCAATGCGTCCTGCCCAACAGGACATCACCTCTGAAGAAAATGGTCCGGATCATTCGGCAATGATCTCACAGCAGGGGCCTGATCGCTGGTAGGTGTCTCACATAACGAGATCGCTGGTGAGATTGTTGCTACGTCACAGAAACTGTGACTCTGCAACAATCTTGTTACCGATCTCGTTGTAGGCCTTAAATCTGACCCTAATTGTTTATATAGAAGTGTTATCTCTGCATGCTGTAATCTGCAGACTGCATTAATGGAGGAAGGAAGCATGCAGACTGAATATGCGTAACTGTTTGTTTTTTTTTGGTTTTTTTTTCAATAAGTCACTGGGGTTCCCTACAGCCATTTCCTCATCTCGCTGTCTTTACAGCCGGACCTTGCTCAGGGAAGTCCGGTGATGTCACAAGGTGAATCGAGTTCATGCTGTCAGATCACCAGAGTTTCCTGCAGATCTGCCGGCATGATCCCGGTTCACCTTGTGACGTCACTGGGGTTCCCTGCACCTAGGCCTTGTGGTCTTTACCCCAGGACCTTGCTGCAGGGATCTCCAGAGACATAGGTGCCCTGGTCTGTGAGGCCATCTGTACCTCGGTAACCAGGGGTCGTCATGGTGATGACCCAGGGTTACCATTGCAGTGATCGGGTCCCTGTGATTGTATTACAGGGACCTGATCTCTAGGAAGAGGTAAGCGATTCCTCTCCCTGCCTCCTGTATGCTATGATCGCACTGATCACAGCATTTAGGGTGCTAAACTGCTGGGAGTGGGCGGGAGAGCCAGTCCCAGCTGTAAGATCAGCCGGTGACCCGGTGGCGACTGAGGGAACAGCGCCTGAACCCCCGTGGTCACCATGACGAACAACATGCACAAAAAAAACATGGAAAAAAAGGGGAAAAAATGCTCAAATGCAATAAGAAAAGCGCATTTTTTTTCAGCTGCTTGATTTCCCGCCAAAACAGGCGTTTTTATGTGCAGATTTTCTGTACAGAAAAACGCAACGTGGGCACATTAAGCTGTAATTTGCTTTTAAAGCAATCAACCTAAAAATGATTGCACTTCAGAAGGGGGGAGGCTCCTGCTGCTGCAATATGGCCGAGCTCCGAGGACACTGAAAAGATTTTTTATGCCCTGGCTTCATGTTGTATTTGTTATATGTAGTTAGTTTGCGTCTCTGTATTTTTAGACCATGGAACCCCCATTTAAAGGAGAAGGTCGAGGATGTAAAAATCATCTTGCACATGTGGATAGCTCTATTCTACAGTAAATCTAACAAGCCGATACAGTGCAGTTCACGGAAAGTGGTGGAGCACAGCAATCCTGCAAAATATGTTTCCATCAACACTGTCCTTGATCCTTTTGAGTTTTATGAGATCATGGAGACTGATCATGTTTCTCCTGCAATGACTACCAATATAATTCTGCCGATGGGGACAAGAGCTGAAGCTCTTAGCATTGAAAATCCATTTACGTCGGACTTATCTTGTAAATCGGGGAAAACTGAGAGTGTGAGTCTTCTAACTCTTCCTCCTTTGCCAACAAAGGTGAGTCCATTTTCTAGTCTTACCTAGCCCTAATCTATTGTACAGATTAAATGTTAATGTGCGCACAGCTTTCACCCTGGATCAGGTGCAGTGAAGTAATCTAATGTAAAATTGAAGACCTGCGCGATTAATTCTTAATAATCATGGTTTTTTAATTTGTGGTGGGAAAACACGTGCTGCTGACTTGATCAATTCCAGGTCGCAGGAAGCATGGCTGGAAGTGTAGGGCCTTGGAGCACAAAATATCGTAGTGGTGAGAAGGAGGGATGTTGAGAAGATTATCTGTTTACGCTATGCAGTTCTCCATACAACTGATTATTCATTACTTTGTATCTATTGAGATCAGTATATAGAAGATTGATCATCCTATCCTCTCTGGCTGCAAAATTATGAAATTTAAGTTACACACACGCACACACGTACACGTGTAGAAAAGCATGGTTTGCTGCCCTCGTCCTCCACAACCCCTCCACTTAACCAGTTGCTTTTGATGACCGCAGTCTAATATGTCTAACAACTGTCCTGATCTCCACGCTCTGTAACTTGCCATAATCTTTTACTAGTCTTTGGTATTCTACCAGAACTAAAGGTGCTGGAACTTCCTTTCCCCTCTACTTCCAAGCATGCATTGCTTTTGCCATCATCTAATAGCTTGTCTGTTCTAAACTGAAAGCAAACCTCTACCATCATGCCTGAATGCAGTTTCTCGCTGTGAGAGACCTGGCTTCTCTGCTGCTATATACAGATCACACTTAACAGGCAGTGAAAGGAAGTCGACCAGAAGACAGATATCTAGTGACGGGACTTTAGAGTGATTTTTCAGGGCAAATACAACACATTTTTTAGGTAAAGTCCTTTCCAGGTTGTCAATTATTCACATCTGATAAAGGGAACCAATCACCAGGATTTTCGTACATAACCTAAAGCCCGTGCTATACTGGCACCATCAGGCTGATTCTCTACATATCTGTATTGTTCAGCTTGGATGTTTTAGGTTTTGAAATCCAAAAAAGTAAAGTTTATAAAATCATCAGCTTCTTGAGTGACAGCTGCACTGGAGCAGATAATATATTCATAGTTATCCTCTCCCCCTGTTAGAATTAGCATAAGTACTACACAAACGATTCACTTTGTCTGTTGCAGGACCTGTGTGAGTTCATAGCAATGGGACCAGAAGGGGCGGGGCCTTAGCCAACAAAGCTAGATACCAGGTCACATGGGTATGACCTCACACAGGTCCTGCAACAAAGTGAATCGTTTGTGTAATACTTATGCTAATTGTAACCGAGGGAAGAGATATCTATGAATATATTATCGCATCCTTTGCTGCTGTCACTCAAGAAGCTGCCAATTTTTTTTGGATTTCAAAACCTATACATCCGAGCTGACCACTACATGTATGTATAGAATCAGCCTGATAGTGCCAGTATAGCACTGGGTTTAACTTGTATACGAAAATCCTGGTGATTGGTGCGCTTTAAATGCAATCGCACTGACTGGAAGTGCAGTGACCATTAAAGAAATGCAAGAAAATACAGAGTAAAGGAAAAAAGGTAATAAAATAGTGACAGATATTTCAGAAACTAAGAACTGAAATAAAATTGTAAATGCAGCTATCTAATTCTGTCAGTAGGTCACTTTCAGTTCCTATTCTCTCAATCTCTGCTTAGATCTAAGCATTTCCAGTGTGTGACATGTTAAATTGGCTAAGAAAAAAATTATAGATAAATTTAGTTCCATATCAACCTCTATCTAACAAACTGACATACCTCCAATGATGCCCGAAAGTGTTGGCACCCTTGAGATTGTTCCAGATAATGAAGTATTGTTCACAGAAAACTATTGCAGTTACACATTTTGTCGCGCACATGTTTTGTTATAAACAGGTTTATTTCCTTTTGTGTGTACTAAAACAACACAAAAAAGAGGGGGGGAAAAAAGGCACACACATCTCCAATGATCTGGACAAAATTGCTGACACCCTCAACTTAATGTTTGGTTGCACACCCTTTGGAATAAATCTCTTCCTATAACCATCAACAAACTTCATAAGCAAGGATGGTTGACCTTAGGGAGATCAACATCCGGCACCACGGAGACACCATCACGTGTTTCTCAACGCAGTGATTCTAGAGCAATGATCCCTGGGAAATACTCAAAACAAGAAAGCCTGCGGAGACACCATCACATGTTTCTCAACAGTGGCAGGAAACTAGCCAGGTCTTTCACCGGGAAGGGCAGTCTCCGGTCAAGGAGACAACCTATGCCAAACACGGTATCCATCCACATACAGCTGTTTCGGGGTATTTGCCCCTCATCAGTGTGCAGTAGGAAACTGGCTAGTGGGAGCGATGCCTAGTAGGAGACATAAACAAACTTCTGTCACCTCAACTGGATTTTTTTTTTTTTGCAAGCTGCTCCAGGTCTCTCATATTTGAAGGGCGCCTCTTCCCAACAGCAAATTTAAGATCTCTTCAAAGGCATTCAATGGGAGTTTGATCTGGATTCATCACTAGCAATTGCAGAGCTCTCCAGTGCTTTGTTTCCATCCATCTTTGGGGGCTTCTTGAAGAATGATTGGGGTCACTGTCCTGCTGGAACACCTAAGACCTAGGATTCAAACCCAGCTTTCCGACACTGGGCACTATATTGCGATTTAAATTCCTTTTGGTAATTTTCAGTTTTTCATTATGCCTTGCACATAGTCAAGGCACCCAGTGCCAGAGGCAGCAAAACAACGCTCAAACATCTTAGAACCTCCAGCATATTTGACTGTAGGTACTGTGTTCTTTTCTTTGTAGTCCTCATTCAATTTTCGATAAACAATAGAATGATGTTCTTTACCAAAAAGCTCTATCTTGGTCTCATTGGTACATAAGATGCTTTCCCAGAAGGATTTTGCCCTACTTTGACAGTTTGGCAAACTGCAGTCTAGCATTTTTATGACTGTGTGAGGAGTGGGGTCCTCCTTGGTCTCCTGCCATAGCGTTTCATTTCATTCAAATGACGATGGATAGTTTACGCTTATACTGATGCGCCCTGAGAGTGCAAGACAGCTTGAATTTCCTTGGAACCTGATTGAGGCTGCTTAACAGTTATCCGAACTCTTCTGCTTTGCAATGTTTCCTCAATTTTTTTCTGCCGTTCTCGTCCATGGAGATTAGTTACAGTGCCATGGTTTGTAAACTTCTTTATTACATTGAGCACGGTGGACAAAGATCTTTGGAGATCTTGTAACTTTGAAATTATTGATATTGTTCAACAACTTTGGTTCTCAAGTCCTCAGCCATCTCTCTTCTCTCCTTTCTGTTCTCCATACTTAGTGGATTGACACGCAATGCAAAGATTGAGTCAACTTCTCCTATTTTGTCTGGTGTGATTTCATATTGCCCACACCTGTTACTTGCCACAGGTGAGTTTGAACGTTCATCACATGCTTGAAATAAAGTTGCTTACCCACAATTCTGCTTACCTACAACAAAAAACAAAAACAAAGGAAATAAATGTATATGACAAAAAATCTAGAACTGTAATAATATTATGCAAGAAATACTTAATTTTCTGGAATAATTTTCAAGGGTGCAAACACTTTTAGCCATGATTGTATTTAATGTCCACACCTAGCATAAGGTAGATTCTAGTGTATGTTGCACCGCTGCTATTCGCATGCATCCTTGTGCTTTTGCTAGAGAAATCATTGGAGGAGAAGGTGCCCATGGGAGTGCTATAAAAGGCCCAGGTAAATGGGCATGCACTGATGTTGTAAGGTTTTACTTAGCAATTGAGAAATCATATTATTCCACAACCAATCAACTGTTAAGCAATAGAGAAATCCGCTTAAATAAGATTAAGTAAGACATCTGACAACAGCACAAAAAATCTGCATAATGTTTCATTACAGGATTATAATATAAAATTGGCAAGTGAATACTTCCAAATGTGTAAGGACAGTGAGAGTGCATTTTACAGTGATAGTCTTCAAACAAGTATGACGTGCAAAATGGCACCAACAAGCAAGGGTGCCCAAATCTCTGCTTCCAATGTCCCAACTGTGTGTTATATCGGTGACACCAACCTGTTTAACACTGAACTAACAGATAAATCAAAGAATCACATGGACATTGGTGTTTTTTCTTCTGAAAAGGTAAACGATCCATGTGTGTCTCATAAGTCAGGGTATTTACTAGCCTTTTGGATGTTACTTGTGCACAACGTGTATTCACTAACTGTATGATGTAAGCAGGAATAAGCCCACCAACTGTAGTCAGAACTGAATTAAGACACCTGCATGGTGGGCTGTATTTGTGCTCTATTAGAAGCTGCATGGGTGTAATATGTACATTGATTCCTATGGTGGCCTATGAAATACTCACCAAATCTTCATACAAGTTTCTCTTCATAATAATAACTCTAAAGCTCCTTTTCTTTGTATATTAAAGTAGTTCTGTACTCTCCATAGTAGGCAAAGAGGACAGAGTTCAAGGTTTCAAACATCATTTTTATGGTGACCGGTTTATAGACATGCAGGGAAAGGTTCCATAGACCTGTTGCAGGAATTGCTCTTCTGTATAGAGAAAAAACATTTTATTGCAACTACACCCTCACACCCTGCAATCAATGTGGACCTGCACTCAGTGACCTTAAAACACACGGAACTGTGCATGTAGCAGAACTGTGTGGAAATATCCAAGTGGAAATGTGCATGTTGCAGAGCTCTATGTACACACAGTTCTACTACATGCACATTTACACTTGCACACTATATATTACCACATCTTGTATGCCCTGATCAGGTCCTGAGGAGCTTAGCAGCTGAAGGACCTTCTACTCACTTAACTGGAGGACCTTTCATATCATGTGATCAGTCACATGACCTAGAATTACTTGAAACGTTCTTCAGCTGCACGGCTCCTGCAGCCTCCGGTTCGGGAAGCTTGCTCTCTTGCTCTGCCCTAATCATAGAGCAGTTCCCTCTTTTTAATCTGAAAGGATGCAGTGTCACCGATCTCTTCCATCACCGGAAGCCGTCTCTGGACTATAAGACAAGCACACTTTTTAGCAGGCATTTTTCTTGTGTCTGAAAAATACAGTATGTGTTTTTATCTTTATAGGAAAGCTCGAAGACTGCACTTTCCAATACTAGGTGTCAAATATACACTGTACTGTGTACGCATTTGTACAATGGTTACCGATTGTAAACTGATGCCACAGCACCCATCGACACTGTGCTACTGTTGAGCATATACCTCATGATCAAATATGCCTGACATTGTGCATGTAGCCTAAAACATATGCAACACTAAACTGCTGTATTTAAGTAAAATATTACCTAAAACTCCCCAAGATTTAGACAGTGCAAACTTACAGGCCCCATAAAATAGATAAATAGCGGTCAGCCAAACCATGGTTTTCTCTCGACTCCTCTCCATACACAGGAGCACGTGCTCTGCCGAGTACTGAGTTTTCTCTGAGAGCCACTACCAAGCATCTGACAGTTTCTTATCTTGACCAAAACAAAAGGATAAGCAGTGTGGAACTTGACATGCCAGATCCTTATTTCCTCTGTCATCATCTGTTGGGGAAGAGTCAGGAAGTCCCTATACAGATTACTGTCGGCAAAACCCCCAATATCAGCAGTGTGTTAGTCTGTGCATGGTGGCCTTTAATCAGGCGAAGCTTGAAGTGGAGTGAGCCTCCGTGTGCGCCTTTTCACAAATCTAACTCCATTCAGGGAGTGGGGTAAGAATTGTGGTTTAAGATACGCCACCGCTTATCATGGATTTGACAAACTGAGGCCATCACGCCCCTATCCCACCCCCGCTTCAGCCCATTTTGTCAGAGCTTTTTGAAATGGTGTTAACATGACAAATCGCAGAATCTTTGCACATAAATTAATACTTTTCAAAGTTTTTTTTTTTTTTTGTGCCAGTCTTTAAATAACAAAGTGACATCTGGCGCATTTCTACATTAAAGTGGTGTAAGTAGTAGAGCCAGTAGTTAACTGTTTGTACTCGCTATGCTGTTAGCGAGTCCTGTCCGCTACTCGCATATTCGCTACGTTTGCGGGCACAATGTAAGTCAATGGGAAATACTTGCTAAGTAGCGAGTAACCTAAAAGCCGTACTATTCGCTACTCGCACGAAAGGTATGGCTTTCGGGTTACTCACTACTTAGTGAGTATTTCCCATTGACTTGCATTACGCCCGCTACTTGTAACGAATATGCGAGTAGCGGACAGTACTCGCTAACTACTCACTCAACACTAATGATATGCTCAAATTCTGGCCCAATTTTACAATTTGAATCTATTTTTTTTTTAATTGAAAAATAGTTACATTTTGTTTGAAGTCACATTGTGTTTTTGTTTTTACGTGAAACTTTTTTTCAAGGACACACTAAAGAGTAAAAGCTGTTTATACATCAGCTGTTTATAAATACCACACACAACCCTCTTCTGATCTATGAATTGTATATTTTGTGAATCCTAGGAAAAATCTAAAGAAACTGAACATAAATATTTCAGAAATTTCTTCGGCATAGATGAAGAGCAGAAGTCCCCTGGCCCACGAGCTAACTTTAGTAAAACTGTAAGCCGTGATGTCACTGACAAAGATGGAAATGTTAAAGAAAGTGACCTTGTTGGACACACAAGCCATAAGCTCAGTGACTTTTTCAGTCTACATGATGTAACAATGGTACCAATTTCTCTGGGCAGCCATGTAACTACCTCCAAGCTAAAATTTGCTGACAAGAATGAAAAATATTCCTTTGTAGTAAGCAATACTATTCACAGACCTGAGATTCCAACTACAGATGACTTAAATACGGACATTACCAATCAGAATCTGCTTTCTGTGGATCGATGTTCTGAAAATAATAAAGCCAAGAATTTAGTAAAGGATCATGAGCTGACAAAGCAAATTGCTGAAAGTCCATCCGATCGTAATGACGTGGATGCTGAGCGTTGTATGGATAAGAACTCTACCATCGTGGATCCTATGATGAATGCAGAGGTAATGTTCATTGTAGCACTATAATGGCTATAAACACTATTCTTCTTTTTGTTTTCTGTATTATTTACCTTAAAATTTAGAGAAAAATCGCACTGCACTCACGGTAAACCGATGTACCGCGCGTGCAGAGCGAGAATCACAATAGCCGGCTATGGAGGAGAGAGGGAGAGAAATCCCTCCCTCCCCTCCGCAGCACTCCGCTCGCAGGGTCGGACCTCAGACGCAGGCACACTCGCATGACACTCGGCTCCTGTTGTGCTGCCAGCGCGAGCCGAGCCTCATGCGAGCCGAGCCTCATGCGAGCCTCGCAGTAGTGCCCCGTGTGGCCCCAGCCTAAAGGTCAGTATAACGCAAGCTGTGAAAATACTTCCTTCCATCATTTGTTGCGGACAACCCTAATGTTCCTGGATTCTTCAGAGTACTCCTAGGTGGGGATAACTTATACAGATAAAGACAGAGCGTTATAAAATTATGACGCTTGGTCCTAGGCTTTAACACCATGCCATTTTAAATTTTACAGTGTTGGTTTAAAGTGCTTGCACTCTAGAGGGGACCGGTCATTACTTACTGCTTTGTTCTTTACCTTTAACCCCTTCAGCCCCCGGGCATTTTGCGTTTTTCCATTTTTATTTTTTTCCCCGTCTTTCTTCCGAGAGCCGTAACTTTTTTTATTTTTCCGTCAATCTTCCCATATGAGGGCTTGTTTTTTGCGGGACGAGTTGTAGTTTTAAATGGAACCATAAGTTTTACCATATAGTGTACTGGAAAACGGCAAAAGAATTCCAAGTGCGGAAAAATTGCAAAAACGTGTGATCGCACACTCGTTTTTGGGATATTTTGTACACTATATGGTAAAACTGATGTGTTGGTATGATGCCTCAGGTCAGTGCGAGTTTGTAGACCCCAAACATGTATAGGTTTACTTTTATCTAAGGGGTTAAAAAAAAATTCACAAGCTTGTCCAAAAAAAGTGGCGTACGTTTTGCGCCATTTTCCAAAACCCGTAGCGTTCTCATTCTTTGACGGCTTATTTTTTGCGTCTCGAGCTGACTTTTTTTACCTGTACCATGTTTGCGCAGTTTCTACGTTTTGATCGCCTGTTATTGCATTTTGTGCAAAATTTGCGGCAACCAAAAAACGTAATTTCTTCATCGTTCCTTATGGGAGACCCAGACCATGGGTGTATAGCTTCTGCCTCCGGAGGACACACAAAGTACTACACTCAAACGTGTAGCTCCTCCCTCCTAGCATATACACCCCCTGGTAGCCAGTCCTAGCCAGTTTCAATGCTTTGTGTTCAGGAGGTCACACACACATATGCATTCTCTGATTTTTGATTTTTTGGATTTCAAAGATTTGGAAGAAAAGCGGGCCCAATCTGGACTCCCGGCATGTCCCTTCTCACCCCACTGTGTCGGCGGTGCTGTTAAGGTTGATTTTACAAGGCTGGAGCCTTCACATGCCGCGCTCCTTCACCATCCCCTGGGGCTCTGGCTTGAAGTGGGAGCCATCACGGTTCTCACTGCTTTGCAGGAGACCGGTCTCCATCCGCAGCCCTTTTCAGGATCCTGCCGGACGGAGCGTTTAACCCCCCCCCAGGGACCTGGCCCTGCGTCTCAAAAGCTAAGTATTGAGACGTTTTTACCACAGAAAGTGGTCTTTCCAGGGGTCCCTTGTACTTTATTTATTGGGGGGAGTGTGTTATATGACTGTGGTAACATTTCCGGCCGGTTCTCCAGTTTTCACTGGAGAACCGCGCCGATGGTGCCTGCACGCTGGCCGCATGTTTAAATCTAGGCCCCGGCTTCGCCTGAGGCCTAGTTTCGGTTTCACTGCCCCTTCATGTTAGTCATGCAGTGGGACAGTGCGGCTCCGCCCAGCGGCTGTTCAGCACAGGGAACGGACACTTCTCACTGAGGAAAGATTCCCTCCCCTGTATACCTCATTTGCCCGCTCTCAGAGTAGGCCCCGCCCCCTCTCCTCGCTCCGGTCGCCATTTTCTCAGCGTTCTCAATGTCTGCATGGGCACAGAGATACCACATTGTGACAAATGGGGGCCTGGGCTGGGGGACTGGAGGGCACAGAAATGTATGTTAAACGGTCTGGCAAGCCACAACCTCCAGTTGTGCAGCTGCTTATATTCTCTGTTTATATATATTCTGCTGGGGGTCATTCTGGAGATGCATTCCCTCACAGAGCCCCCACTTCTGCAGCATGTCTCACATCAGAGCAAGGCTGCAAGGCTGTTCTTAATATGCACTGCATGTAGACTCGTACTGCCTGTACTGAGCACACAAACACAGTGGTCCCTCAGCCTGGAGGCTCATCAGTGGTCCCTCCAGCTGCTCCGGTGGTGCTGAGCATGCATTAGCCCCCTTCTCAGGGCGCTTCTGCTGCTACGGCTCGCTCAGCAAAGCTCTCAGAGGACTCTTCATCTGGTCTCAGACCCCGTCCTCCTAAAATGGAGACACAGGGTCCCCTGTCCTTCCCCGTCCCGCAGCTCTGATTCACGAGCTGACTCACTGGACGAGGAGGATGTCTTTACTGGGGGCTCGGACGCTACTTAATGTACCATTGATCTGTCCGAATGTGATGCAGATGCTAATGATTTGATTGCGTCCATTATATTTGTACTGGACCTCAATCCGCCTGTATCAGGGGAGTATCCCCCTCTGGCAGAAAGGCATCAGTATACCTTAAAGAGAACAAGGAGTGTGTTCCTTAACCACTCCAGTTTTCAGCACACTGTGACCAAGCCCAGAGCCTGTCCTGACAAACTCTTCCCAAAGCGTGGTTCTGATGACTGTTTCTCCCTTCCACCAGAGGTGGTCAAGGAGTGGGCTCATTCACCAAGGGTGGTCTCTCCGGTGTCTAGTATTTCAGCCCGGATAGTTGTATCAGTGGCTGACGGCACCTCTCTAAGGATCCCACTGTACATTAATTCTGTACTGGACCTCAAATCGGCCAGTATCAGAGGAGCAACCCTCTCTGGCAAAAAGGCACCAGTTTACCTTGCCTAAGAGAACAAGGAGTGTGTTCCTTAACCACTCCAGTTTTCAGGCCACTGTGACCAAGCCCAGGGTCTGCTCTGGCAAACGCTTCCCAAAGCGTGGTTCTGATGACAGTTTTCCCCTTCCACCAGAGGTGGTCAAGGAGTGGGCTCATTCACCAAAGGTGGTCCCTCCGGTGTTTAGACTCTCAGCCCGGACCGTTGTATCAGTGGCTGATGACTCCTCACTTACGGCTTTGCTGTCCGCCAGGTTGTCCTTCTGGCCAAATCTGTATGGAGGCGGCAGGGGCCTCGTTCTCCCCAGCTTTTGCAGCAGTGCGGCTTTCAAAGCCATCTCTGCTTCTCTAGAGGAGATGCATTCCCTCACAGGGACTCTTTGCCCGAAATGGTTGCCTTAACTTCCAGACTTCAGTCTTTTCATCCTATGCCATGTCTGCCATGCTGGAGACTCTCACCGCACTGCGGTGGCCTCGGCTAATTTCCTCGCTATCCGCAGGCTCCTGTGGCTTCGGAAGTGGAAGGCGGATGCTTCTAAAGAAGTTCCTTGCTGGGCTCCCTTTTGCTGGGACCAGACTATTCGGGAACAACTGGATGAAATTATTAAGGAAGCTCTTGGCGGGAAGAGTTCTTCCATGCCACAAACCTAAACCAGGAAACCTGTCCAGGGCAGGAATCGGTCGAGGTTTCGTTCTTTTCGTTCCTCCATCTGATCGTTCTCTAAGCCCTCGGCCTCGTCCACTGGCTCAGCCAAGGATCGTAAACCCAAATGGCGCACGAGAAGACCGCAGGAGATGCTGCCACTAAGTCAGCCTCCTCCTGGCTATTTGGCCACGCCAGCAACGTCCTTGGTCGGTGGCAGGCTCTCCCACTTTGGCGACGTATGTTTTTAACACGTCTCCGATCAGTGGGTGCGAGATACCATCTCCCACGGCTACAGGATAGAATTCTATCCAGCCCGCCAAACAGATTTTTTCTGTCAACTCCCCCCTGCTCCAAGGCCGCCGCCTTCTCACAGGCTGTGGCATTCTTGCAGGCCACTGGAGTAATTGTACCGGTTCCCAACTGGGAACAGTTCTGAGATTTCTGCTTAAATCTATTCCTAGTACCCGAAGAGGGCGGTGCCTTCCGACCTGGATCTCAAGCTTCTCAAGCATGTTCAGGTGCGGCATTTTCGCATGGAGTCTCTGCGATCAATCAATGACCCAAGGAGATTCCCTAGCATCCATCGACATCAGAGATGCCTATCTGCATGTGCCAATCGCAGTTTCACACCAGCGTTGGCTACGTTTTGCAATCAGAGTGGTCCAATTCGTGGCTCTTCCCTTGGGGTTAGCCTCGGCCCCTCGAGTATTCTCAAGGTCGGGGCAGCTGTGATTGCGGTCCTGCACCTCTAGGGGTTGGCAGTGATCCTTTTGTCCTGGACAGCCTTCTAGTCTGGGCTTCATCCAGTGCACACTGTTAGCGGAGTGCCTCGCTCACTCTCGCCACTCTAACCAATTCGGGTGGTTTGTCATTCTGTCCAAGTCCACTCTGACTTCGACCCAGAAGTTCACATACCCAGGGACGCAATTCGAGACTCTGTCGGCACTTGTGAAGCTGCCCTTAGTCAAACAACAGTCCCTCCGCTGGCGGTCGACGTCGTTCCATCAGGCACCTAATACAGGTGCTGGATCAGATGGTGGTGTCAATGGAAGCGATTCCCTTGCCCAGTTCCATCTGCGGCTGGATATTTTCCGCTGTTGAAACAAGCGGACTTCCTCCTTCCACGGGGTGGTGGCTTCGCCACAGACCAGGGGCTCGTTTCAGTGGTGGCTTCGGCCCCTCTGTCTCAGGGACGCTCCTTCCTGGCTCCATCCCGGGTGATCCTCACCAAGATGCTAGTCTATCCGGCTGGGGAGCAGTATATCTCCACCATGGAGCGCAGGGCACTTGGACTCTGTCCGAATCAGCCCTCTGGATCAATGTGCTGGAAATCAGAGCTGTGTTTCTAGCTCTCTAAGCCTTTCACCATCTGTTGGCGGCCAGGCACATTCGAGTCCAGTCAGACAACGCTACAGCGTTTGCCTACATCAACCTCCAGGGCGGGACACTCAGCCGCCTGGCAATGTTAGAGGTTCATCGCATTCTTCAGTGGACGGAGGACTCCTAGTCCACCATATCCGCAGCCCACATCCCAGACGTGGAAAACTGGGAGGCAGATTGTCTCAGCCGTCAAACCGTGGCTCCACGATCCTCAGGTTTTTGCGGCAGACGCACTGGTTCGAGTTTGGTCCCAGCTTCGTCTGTCCTACGTGTTTCACCCTCTAGTTCTTGCCCAGAGTCCTGCGGAAGATCAGAAAGGAGGGCCGTCGGGTCATTCTCATTACTCCAAACTGACCCAGGCAAGCTTGGTACCCTGACCTGCTCCGTCTGTCCGTAGAGGTGCCATGGCATCTCCCGGACTGTCCAGACCTTCTCTCACGAGGTCAGTCTTTCCGCCAGAACCTGCGGCTCTCAGATTGACGGCGTGGCGTTTGAGTCATGGATCTTGACGACTTCTGGTATCCCTCCTGAAGTCATCTCCACTATGACTCGAGCTCGGAAGTATCCTTTGGCTTTTTGGCCTTGCCGACCCTCCTGTCCCTTCTACAGTCCGGTCTGCAGCTAGGACTATCCCTCAATTCCCTTAAGGGACAGGTCTTGGCTCTGTCAGTGTTGTGCCAGCGGCGTATCGCCCGGCTGGCCCAGGTGCGCTCCTTCATGCAGGGCGCATCTCACATCATTCCGCCTTACCGGCGGCCTTTGGAGCCCTGGGACCTTAACGGTCCTCACGGCTTCCGGAAACCCCCCTTTGAGCCTCTTAGGGAGGTTTCTTTGTTTAGTCTTTCACAGAAAGTGGTCTTTCTAGTGGCCATAACTTCCCTGAAGAGAGTCTCTGTTTTGGCTGCACTCTCTTCGGAGTTCCCCCTTCATCAAGACAAGGTGGTTCTCCGTCCGACTCCGGACTTTCTCCCTAAGGTGGTTGCTGCTTCCACCTTAACCGGGGCATTTTCCCTGCCTGCCTTTTGTCCGGCTCCTGTTCATCGCTTTGAAAGGGCGTTGCATACTCTGGATCTGGTGCGGGCGCTCCGGATCTATGTGTCTCGCACCGCTGTTCTTAGGCGGTGCACCTCTCTTTTGTGCTGACCGCTGGTCAGCGTAAGGGCCTCTCGGCATTTAAGCCGACCCTGGCTCGTTGGTTTAGGTCGGCCATTTCCGATACCTACCAGTGTACTCAAGTGCCTCTCCCGCCGGGGATCAAGGCACACTTGACCAGAGCTGTCGGTGCCTCTTAGGTTTTCAGGCCCAGGCTACGGCTCAGCAGGTCTGTCAGACTGCCACTTGGACTAGTCTGCATACCTTTTCGAAGCACTACCAAGTGCATGCTCTTGCTTGGGCAGATGCGAGCTTGGGCAGACGCATCCTTCAGGCGGCTGTCGCCCATTTGTGAAGTTAGGTTTCGCCTACTTCTCAGTTTCTCTGTTTATTCCCACCCATGGACTGCTTTAGAACGTCCCATGGTCTGGGTCTCCCATAAGGAACGATGAAGAAAAAGAGAATTTTGTTACTTACCGTAAATTCTTTTTCTTATAGTTCCGACATGGGAGACCCAGCACCCTCCCTGTTGCCTGTTGGCAGGTTTCTTGTTCCGTGTGTTATCACCGGCTGTTGTTGTAGACAGAGGTTCCGGTTGTTCCGGGTTTTGCTCTGTCTCTACTTGTGGGTGGATGTCCTCCTTCAGCTTTTGCGCTAAACTGGCTAGGACTGGCTACCAGGGGGTGTATATGCTAGGAGGGAGGAGCTACACGTTTGAGTGTAGTACTTTGTGTGTCCTCCGGAGGCAGAAGCTATACACCCATGGTCTGGGTCTCCCATGTCGGAACTATAAGAAAAAGAATTTACGGTAAGTAACAAAATTCTCTTTTTTGGCGTTTGGGATTTTTTTTGCTGCTACGTCATTTACCATAATTGATTTTATATTTTGATAGATCGGGCATTTCTGAACGCGGCGATACCCGATGTGTATTTTTTTTTTTTAACATTTTAATTTTCATTGGGGGTGAAAGGGGGGTGATTTGAACTTTTAGGTTTATTTTTTTAATTTTTTTTAAACTTTTTTTTTTTTTTTTTTTTTTTTTTAACTTGTCTTCCTAAGTGGGTATAGTGATCAGCAATCTGATCGCTCTGCCATATCTCCAGATCACAGTTACAGAGCTGAGAACTGCAGATATGGTGCTCTACTTTCAATGCCGGCTGTATTCCGTGATTGAGTAAATGACTAATGATAGCTACAGGCGTCATCACATGACCCTGTGCTACCATGGCAACCACCGAAAGTCACGTGACTTCCGATGGGGGCGGGGTAAGTCAGGATAATGGCGGCGCGCATATACATCTCGCTGCCAGATTTTGGCAGCGAGATGTAAGGGGTTAACAGTTGCGGGTGGAAGCGATTCCACCCACGACTAGCAGGCACACATCAGCTGTTGAAAACAGCTGATATGTGCGCGCATCGCCGCGGCCTGTCCACTGCAGGGGGCGGTTATTAACGGCACACGATGCATGACGTACCCAGTACGTCATGAGTCGTTAAGGGGTTAACAGCTTTGCTTAAGAGTCAATAAGGTAGTCCTGATTAGTTATCATACAAATAAAGCTGTCAATGTCAGAATGATTCCACCCTCTTGACTGCTAAGCCCAAGGATTTCAATACATTTTAAGTCACTAATACGGTGTTTGGTCTTATTGTAGGCGCTGAAGTGTTATAAAGATGCCTCAAAGATTATTCATGTTGGTACAGAAAACAATTCAACTTCTGAAAGTGTTGATGCACACTCCCAATCAGAGTTACCCAGTGAAGAAGACTTCCGTCAGGTTGGTGATCACACAGAAAACATTAGAAGTCATCCTAAACCACAGACGGAAGTATTGGACCTTTCTAAGCGTGTGGATTATGACAGTAATTGCACTGAGGAAAGTAACACTGTTGGATCTGACGATGCACAGAAAACAGCAATGGAAGACATACCCAATGAGTCAGAAAATCTGGTGGAACCAAAGAATACACATGAACTTGATGAAAATGACTTAAACAAGGTAGGTACTGCACTTTTTTCTTTTTTTCATTTGAACGTTTGGTGTTCTTTTTTTGGCAACAAAAAAAATGGCCAAATTGTGCCCAAAGTCAATATTTTGTGTGGCCGCCATTATTTTCAAGCACTACCTTAACTTTTTTTGTGCATGGAGTTCACTAGAGCTTTACACGAGCCCCAAGAATCCTCTTCCATGATGACGTCTCGGAGCTGGTGACCTTGCGCTCCTCCACCTCCCGTTTGAGGATGCCCCATAGATGCTCAATAGGGTTTAGGTCTGTTTGGCCATTCCAGCACCTTTAGGCTGTGTGCGCACGTTGCATTTTTTTCATGCATTTATGCAGCGTTTTAAACTGCAGCGTAAATGCATGCGTTGTGCGTCCCCAGCAAAGGCTGACAATTAACCCCTTCACGACCATGGACGGATATATCCGTCATGGAGCGTGTCCCGTTAAGCCCCGCCCCCTGCACACATCAGCTGTTTTCAACAGTTGACGTGTGCCTGCTAGCCGCGGGTGGAATCTCTTCCACCCACGGCCATTAACCCCTTAAATCTTGCTGCCAAAGTCTGGCAGCAAGATCTAAATGCGCGCGGCCATGTTTTTTACTTACCGCCGCCCCCACCGGAAGTCACGTGCGTGATCACGTGACTATCGGTGGTTGCCATCGTAGGACAGGGTCATGTGATGACTCCTGCAGCTATGATGTTTCACTTTCGTTTTCCCTCGGCACGGAACAGAGGGAAAAAGAAAGTGACTGTATCTGCTCTTTACAGCTGTATAGCTGTGATCAGCAGATAAATAATAGCGATTGGATTGCTGATCGCTATAGCCCCCTAGGGGGACTAGTAAAATTAAAAAAAAAAGTGAAAAAAAAGTGTTAAAAAATAAAAAACAAAAAACCTAAAAGTTCAAATCACCCCCCATTGAAAATTAAAGGGTTAAAAAATAAAAAATAAATTTGGTATCGACGCGTTCAGAAATGCCCGATCTATCAAAATATAAAATCAATTAATCTGATTGGTAAACGGCGTAGTGGCAAAAAAATTCCAAACGTCAAAATTACGTTTTTTGGTCGCCGCAAGTTTTACGCAAAATGCAATAACAGGCGATCAAAATGTAGCATCTGCGCAAAAAT
Source organism: Anomaloglossus baeobatrachus (assembly GCF_048569485.1). Lineage (NCBI taxonomy): Eukaryota > Metazoa > Chordata > Amphibia > Anura > Aromobatidae > Anomaloglossus > Anomaloglossus baeobatrachus. The sequence goes on along the minus strand of NC_134356.1, from coordinate 406,005,484 downwards.
GGTACCATTAGAAACGTCAGCTCGAGACGCAAAAAATAAGCAGTCACTGAGCCATAGATCCCAAAAAATAAGAACGCTACGTGTTTCGGAAAATGGTGCAAAACGTGCACCACTTTTATTGGACAAACTTGTGAATTTTTTTAACCCCTTAGATACAAGTAAACCTATACATGTTTGGTGTCTACAAACTCGTACTGACCTCAGGCATCATACCCACACATCAGTTTTACCTTATAGTGAACACCGTGAATAAAACATCCCAAAAACTATTGTGCCATCACACTTTTTCTTTATCGTTCCTTATGGGAGACCCAAACCATGGGTGTATGCTACTGCCCCCGGAGGACACACAAAGTTACTACACTCAAAAACGTGTAGCTCCTCCCTCTTAGCATATACACCCCCTGCTAGCCAGATCTAGCCAGTTTTTTGCTTTGTGTCAGGAGGATCACACACACACACATGCATTCTCTTTTGATTTTTCATTTTTTCTAAAGATTTGGAAGAAAAGCGGGTCCACTGGACTCCCGGCATGTCCCTTCTCACCCCCCTGGCGGCGGTGCTGTTAAGGTTGACTTCAGGGCAGGAGCCCTTCATGCCGCGCTCCTTCACCATCCCTTAGGGGCTCTGGCTTGAAGTTGGAGCCAACACGGTTCTCACTGCCTTGCAGGAGACCGGCCTCCATCCGCAGCCCTTGTGCAGGACCCTGCTGGAAGGAGCACTGGACCCCCACCCCACCAGGGACTGGGCCCTGCGTCTCAAAGCTAAGTATAGAGACGTTATTCAGAGGGTCCTTCTGCAATGTGGGGCACTTTTTATTGTGGGGGACAGTGATGCTTGATAATGCTGCTTTTACTGTGTTTCCGGCCGGTTCCACGGTTTCTTACTGGGAACCGCGCCGATGATGCCTGATTCTCGGCCGCATGTATAACTCTAGGCCCCGGCTTCAGCCGCGGCCTAGTTTCGTTTTCGTTCCCCTGCATGTCAGTCATGCAGGGGGACACTGCAGAGCCGCCCGCCGGCCGCTCTGCACAGAGGAGGACGCTCCTTTTTGAGGAGATGATTCCCTCCCCTGTACATCTCCTTCGCCCTCCGATTCCCGCTCCTGGGTTAACCCCCGCCCCCCCCCCCCTCACTCTGGCGCCATTTTCTCAGCGTCTCAGTACTCTGGTCGGCGCTGGCTGCTCTGCAGTGCAGAGGGAGTGAATATCTGGCTGGGGGTCCAGGCCTGGAATCCGGAGGGCACTCATAATAGCGGCCTGATAAGTCACAACCTCTGGTTGTGCACTTTTATTCACTCTCAGGGCATTCTGAAGGAGTTAATTCTTCATCATAGAATCTCCTCCTCAGCAGCATGTCTCACACTAGGAGCAAAGCTCCAAGGCTGTACACTACATGTTCTGCATGTAAGCTCATATTGCCTGAACCGACACACTGTAACGGTTCTTATGTGGTGGATAGTGGCAAGATGCCTCAGCCGGGATTCTCCCCAGGCTGAACCTCTGACTTGGGTATTCTAGCCATTCTAGACAGAGCCCCCACCTCTGCAGCATGTCACAGAGCGAGACTGCAGGCTGTTTTTTATTATCCACTGCAGGTAGTCTTGTACGGCCTTACCGAGCTCATAACATGGGAGCTCATTCATGGTCCCTCCAGCTGCTCCGGTTTCGGTGGCTGACCCCCGTAGGAATCCTATTCCAGGGGTCGGCTGTCCCGGCATCTGCTGAGCATGCAGCCCCCTTCTCAGGCGTTTTTCTGCTTCGCTCAGCAAAGCTCACAAGGGACTCTCCTTCTGGGACCCCGTCCTCCTGACAGGGAGACGCAGGGTCCCCTGTCCTCCCCGTCCCGCAGCTCCGATTACGGGCTGACTCGCTGGACGAGGAGGATGTCTCTACCACGGGCTCGGACGCTACTTGATGTACATTGATCCGTCCGTAGGTGACGCAGATGCGAATGATTGGATTTCGTCCATTATTCTTGTACTGGACCTCCATCCGCCTGATCAGGGACGTGTTCCCCGCTGGCAGAAATGCATCACTATGCCTTTAACATGACGAGGAGTGTATTCTTTAACCACTCCAGTTTTCAGCCCGCCGCGTCCAAGCCCACAGCCTATCCTGCAGACCCCACAGCGGAGTTCTGCTGCCTGTCTCCCCCTCCCATCTGAGGTGGTCTAGGAGTGTACTCATTCGCCAAGGGTAGCCACTCCGGTATCTGGACTTCAGCCCGGATAGTTGTATCAGTGGCTGACGGCACCTCTATATGGATCCTACGGTACATTAATTTTGTACTGGACCTCAATCCGCCGGTGTTACCTTAGCTAGGTGAACACAACGTGTGTTCCTTAACCTCTCCAGTTTTCAGGCCCCTGTGACCAAGCCCAGGGTCCGCTCTGACAGTCGTTTCCCATGAAGCGTGCTTCTGAGGACTGGATTTCCCCTGTCCACCAATGGTGGTCAAGTAGTGGGCTCATTCACCTTAGGTGGCTCAGCCCGGGCCGTTATGTCAGTGGCTGATGGCTCCTCACCTACGGTTCTGCGGTCCGCCCGGTTGTCCTTTGGGCCAAGTTCGGTATGGGGACGGCAGGAGCTTCGTTCTCCTCAGCTTACAGCAGTGCGGTTTTTTTGTACCTTCTCTGCTTCTCTGGAGGAGATGCACAGGGACTCTATGCCAAAACGGTTGCCTGAACTTCCAAGCTCAGTTCTTTCATCCTATACCAGATCTGCCATGCTGGACGCCGCACGGCGGTGATCTGGGCTACCTTCCTCGCTATCCGCAAGCTCCTGTGGCTTCGGATTTCGAAGGCAGATGCCTCTATGGAGGTTCCCTGCTGGGCTCCCCCTTGGTGGGACCAGTTTCCTCGGAACCAACTGAGTGAAATTAAGGAAGCTCTTGGCGGGGAGTATTCTTCCTTGCCACAAACCTAAATCAGGGAACCTGTCCAGGACAGGAATCAGTTGAGGTTTCGGTGGTTTCCGTTCCTCCATCTGGTCGTCCTCTAGCTCAGCCTAGGTTCATAGAACCAAATAGCTCGAAGCTGCGTCTTCAGAAGGCCGCAGGAGATGCTGTCACTAAGTCAGCTTCCTCCGAGCTAATTAGCCACGCCAACAACCTCCTCGGTCGGTGGCAGGCTCTCTCCACGTGGCGACGTAGGGTTCTAACACGTCTCCGTTCAGTGGGGGCGAGATTATATCTCCCTTGGCTACAGGATGGACTTCTGTCCACCCGCCAAACAGATTTTCTCTGTCATCTCCTCCCTGCTCCAAGGCCGCCGCCTTCTCAAGGCCGTGGCATTTCTGGCAGGCCGATGGAGTAATTGTACCGGTTCCCGTCTGGGAACGGTTCTGAGATTTTTGCTTAAATCTATTCCTAGTCCCCGAAGAGGGCGGTGCCTTCCGACCTGGATCTTTAGCTTTCAAGCATAGCCAGGTGTGCCGTTTTCACATTGAGTCTTGGTTTTGTTCCGTGTGTTTTTTTTCACCGGATCAATCAAGACCCCAAGGCGATTCCCTAGCAACCATCGGCATCAGAGATGCCTATCGGCAGGAGTCAATCGCAGTTTCACACCAGCGTTGACTACGTTTTGACAATCGGAGTGGTCCAATCGTGGCTCTTCCCTTGTGGTTAGCCAAGGCCCCTCGAGTATTCTCATTGGGGCAGCTGTGATCAGGGTCCTGCCCCCCTAGGGGTTGGCAGTCATTTTTAGCCCTGGACGGCCTTCTTGTCGGGGTTTCATCCAGTGCTGACTCTTAGCAGAGTGCTTCGCTCACTCTCGCCACTCTGACCTATCGGGTGGCTTGTCTTCTGTCCAAGTCCACTCTGACTTCGAACCAGAGGTTCTCAGGGCGTCAATGGAGGCGGTTCCTTGCCCAGTTTTTCCTGCGTCCTCTGAGACTGGATGTTTTCCGCTGTATAAGCGAACTCACTCCTCCCACGGGGTGGTGGCTTCGCCACAGACCAGGGGCTCGTTTCCGTGGTGGCTTTGGCCACTCTGTCTCAGGGGCGCTCCTTTTCTGGCCCGTTCCGGGTAATCCTCACCAGGATAGCCTATCCGCCTTGGGAGCGGTATATCTCCATCGTGGAGCGCAGGGCGCTTGGACTCTGTCCGAATCAGCCCTCTGGATCAATGTGCTGGAATTCAGGGCTGTATTTCTTGCTCTCTAAGCCTTCACCATCTGTGGGCGGCTAGGCACATTCGAGTCCAGTCGGACAACGTGATAGCGTTTTCCTACACCAGCTTCCAAGGCGGGACACTCGGCCGCCTGGCAATCATGGCGGCTCAACATCCTTCTGTGGACAAGGGACTCCTAGTCCACCGTATCCGCAGTCCACATCCTAGATGTGAAAACTACGAGGCAGGCTATTTCAGCTGTCCTACCGTGGTCCACAATCCTCAGGTTTTCGGTAGACACACTGGTTCATGTTTGATCCCAGCTTTGTCTCTTTACGAATTTCACCCTCTTCCTCTTGTCCAGCGTCCTGTGCAAGATCGGTAAAGGGGGCCGTCGGGTCATTCTTCCAGACTGACCTAAGCAGGCTTCGTACTCTGACCTGCTCCTTCTGTCCGTTGGGTTGCCTTCGCATCTTCCGGACCGTTCAGACCTTTTCTCAAGAGGTCCGTTTTTTCCCCGTCAGAATTCTGGATTCTCAGATTGACGGCGTAGCTCTTGAGTCCTGGGTCTTAGCGACTTCTGATATCCTTCCTGAAGTCATCTCCACTTGACTCGAGCTCCAAAGTGTCCTTTGACCTTTTTTGGCCATGCCGACCCTCCTGTCCCTTCCACAGTCCGGTCTACAGCTAGGACTATCCCTCATTAAGGGACAGGTCTCGGCTCTGTCAGTATGTGCCAGCGGCGTATCGTCCGGCTGGCTCCGGTGCGCTCCTTTAAGGGCGCATCTCACATCATTCCGCCTTCCGGCGGCCTATGGAGACCTCGGACCTTAATCCGGTCCTCACGGTTCCCGGAAACCCCCCTTTGCGCCGTCTTCGGGAGGTTTCTTTGTTGTGTCTTTCACAGAAAGTAGTCTTTCTAGTGGCTATAATTTCCCGCCAGAGAGTTCTGGCTGCGCTCCCTCGGAGTCACCCCCTTTTTTGGTCTTTTGCATCAAGACAAGGTGGTCTTCATCCGACTCCGGACTTTTTCCCTAAGGCGGTTACTGCTTCCACCTTATCCGGGGCAATTTTCCTGCCTTCCTTTTGTCCGGCTCCTGTTCATCGCTTGAGGAAGCGTTGCATTTCCTAGATCTGGTGCGGGCGCTCCGGATCTACGTGTCTCGCACCGCCGTTATTAGACGGTGCACCTCTCTGGTGCTGACTGTTCGTCAGCGTAGCGGTCTCTCGGCATCTAAGCCGACCCTGATCGTTGGCTTAGGTCAGCCATTTCTGAGACTTACAAGTGTACTCAAGTGCCTTCCCCACCGGGGATCAGAGCACATTTCGTCAGACCTGTCGGCGCCTTTTTTTCTTGGGCTTCAGGCACCAGGTTACGGCTCAGTAGGTCTGTCAGTCTGCAGCTCGAATTAGTCTGCATACTTTTTCGAAGCACTACCCAAGGCATGCTCATGCTCTGGCAGACGTGGGCTCGGCAGACGCATTTTTCCAGCATCTGTCGCCCATTTGTGAAGTTAGGTTTGCCTGCTTCTCAATTGTCTGTTTATTCCCACCCATGGACTGCTTTTGAACGTCCCATGGTTTGGGTCTCCCATAAGGAACGATAAAGAAAAAGAGAATTTTGTTTACTTACCGTAAATTCTTTTTCTTATAGTTCCGTCATGGGAGACCCAGCACCCTCCCTATTGCCTATTGGCAGGTTTCTTGTTCCGTGTGTCTTCACCGGCTGTTATTGTTGTAGACTGAGGTTCCGGTTCCTCCGGATTTTACTCTGTCTCTACTTGTGAGTGGATGTCCTCCTTCAGCTTTTGCAGTAAACTGGCTAGATCTGGCTAGCAGGGGGTGTATATGCTAAGAGGGAGGAGCTACACGTTTTTGAGTGTAGTAACTTTGTGTGTCCTCCGGGGGCAGTAGCATACACCCATGGTTTGGGTCTCCCATGACGGAACTATAAGAAAAAGAATTTACGGTAAGTAAACAAAATTCTTTTTTTTGCAATTTTTCTGCATTTGGAATTTTTTTGCTATTTTCCAGTACACCATATGGTAAAACTTATCGTTTCATTTAAAAGTACAATTTGTCCCGCAAAAAACAAGCCCTCATATGGCAAGATTGACGGAAAAATAAAGTTACGGCTCTCTGAAGAAGGGGAGCAAAAAACAAAAACGCAAAAACGGAAAGTGCCCCGAGGCTGAAAGGGTTAAGCAAATTCCATGCGCACGTTGCGGTTTGGATGCCAAATTTTTGACAATCGATGCGTTCTAAAAAGCAACATGTCACTACTTTTGTGAGTTTTGGATGCTTTTCCTCTCTGTGGGAGAGCAAGCATCCAGTACACATCCATTCTGCATTCAAAATGCATCCAAAACGCAGCGTTTTGCATGCTTTTTGAAACGCACATGCAGTGAAAAAACACTGCTTTTTATTTGTCACGCCAGAACGCAACGTGCGCACATACCCTTAGCCTCACTTTCTTTAGGCAGTGGTCATCTTGGAGGTGTGTTTAGAGTTGTTTGACTGCTGGAATACTGCCCTGCGGCCCAGTTTCATATAAGAGCTAGTCTGCTGAGTCCAAGGTTGAATTTTTTAACATTCGAAAATATGTGGCACAACGCTAACACTGTGAATCAGCAAATGAGTACCATACCCACAGTGAAGCTTGGTGGAGGCAGCATTATGATTTAGGGCTGTTTTTCGTCAGCTGGAGCTTAGGCTTTATGGTGGAGGGAATTATAAGGTTTAACAAAGTGAATTTTGCATCAAAATCTTCAGTCTTCTGCTAAAAAGCTGAAGAGGAATTTCACGACAAAGATCCTAAGCATACTTCCAAATCAACAACAAAAATTTCTCTGCTAGAAGAGTTTTGGAATGGCCCAGACTCTAATACAATTGAAAATCTGTGGGTTAACCTGAAAAGAGGTAAACACTGGAAATACCCTCACGATTTGGCAGAATGTGCAAAGTTTGCCAATTCTACAGTAGATGTACCATGCCAATAGACTCCTACCAAGAAAGAGACTGAATGCTGTTATAAATTACAATTTCATTAGGCTATGTGTCCATGGTAGAATGTACCTGCGGATTTTTCTGCATGAAAATCCGCGACTTTCGCGGCAAATCCGCACCCGCGGATTTGCCGCGGATTTTGATGCGGATTTTTTATTTTTTTTTTTTCCCCATTCTATACCCAAATCTGCACCAAAATCCGCAACAAATAATTGACATGCTGCAGATTTTTCCGCATCAAAATCCGCGGCAAATCCGCAGCGGAAAAATCCGCAGCATGGACACAGCATTTCCAAAATGCCATTGAAATGGCTTGGAAGTGCCGCTGCTGCAGATTTTCGGCAAATCCGCGGCAAAATCCGCGGTAAATCCGCAGCGTGGGCACATAGCCATAAGGGTGTGCAGCCAAATTATTTTCGTCTGTTTTTTTTTTTTTTTTTTTTTTTTTGTAAGTGCAAAGATTTCAGTTTTTCAATTAAATTTTAAAGTACAGATTATGGTGGTGGTGGTGGTAGTTGTTGTCTTACAGATGGAAATACCCCTTAGGTGTTTAACCTTAATACAATCTATAAAATTGAGATCACAAAGTAATGTATGGAAACTGTTTGTTCCAGGTGAACATTATTAACATTTTTTATTTTTAGAGATGTGTTTGTTGTTTATCCATCTACATTCACTGTTAATTACTGTTGAAATTGTATTCTTTAAAATTGTCTTGTTTCTTTTAAAGGTCGAAAAACCTAAAAACAAAGCAACAGAGAAGCCATGCCTCACTCAGAACATTGACCAATCTCGCTTCCGTGATGGCAATGCCAACTTTTCCAATGTAACAGCCACAGATAAAGGAATAAAAGAATCAGATGCATCAAAGAATATGAACCAAAATTTGGAGGAAAGCCTATCTGAGGCATCTACAAAAGAGGATTCTTCCACTCATGAGAAAGCAGGGGAACCTCACAATGAAGCATGTTTTGAAAATGAACCCTTATCAGCTACTGCCAACTCCATTGAATTGGATGCCATTGCAATCATTTCTACACTTAAAAACCTTGACATAGAAGACAGAAGTGAAATAAGTACTATGGAGTGTGAAGAGCACGCTCACAAGGACGTGTTAGCTGAAAGCCAAAATCGTCTTGTATCTCAGGCACCGCTCGATGTAGAAAAGATACAGAATAGCTCATGTTTAGGGGGGACTGTGAATGAGGTTGACCTGTCTGGTTCAGCTGCCAAAGAAATACAAATTGATGATTTATCTACAAAAATTGAATCTCCTACAAGTCAAGATGTTGTAAATGAAAATGTAAGCTTAGGAACAAGCAAGGACACGTTGGATAGCGATTCGGATATCAATGACTCCAATCAAACAGATCTGTATTCACATATTCCAAGTTCTTTCAGTGATCAGTTAATGAGAAGATACAGTGAAATGGATTCTGTACAACCATCTGAAGAAAAACAGCAGCTTGACCTCACTGGAGATGCCAGTCCGATTGTCAAATCAACCAGAAGTGTCAAAGAATCAACACACAGCAGCAGGAGTTCAAGTAGCAATAAAAAAGAAATCCTGTCAAAATTAAAGCGTATATGCTTAGGGTCCGTAGCTGGTCATCAGGTTAGTTTTGAAAATGTGGTGTCTGGAGATGAAAACAGTATCAATGGCTTCACAAATGAAAAAAATGAAGTCATGAATGATGCAAAAAGTGTACTTCCACATAGGGAAGATGAAAGCACTTTAAAGAATCTTGATGTTGAAGAATCTGCAATGGAGAGTTGTAATGTTGAGGCTGAAGACCCTGCAGTAGAAAATTGCAATGTTGAAACGGAGGAACCAGTAATGGAAAGTTGCAATGTTGAGGCTGAACAATCCACAATGGAGGATTGTAATGTTGTTGAGGTTGAAAAACCTTCAAAGGAGAATTGTGTCGTTGAAGACCCTGCAAATGATAAATGCAATGTTGAAGCAGAAGATCCTGCAATGGAGAATTACAATGTTGAGGCTGAAGAACCTACAATGGAAAATTGTGATATTGAGGCTGAAGAATCTGCAGTGGAGAATTGTGATGTTGTAGCACAAGAACCTAGAATAGAGAATTGCGATGTTGTAGCGCAAGAACCTACAATGGAGAATTGTGATGTTGTAGCACAAAAACCTACATTGGAGAATTGTGATGTTGTAGCACAAAAACCTACAATGGAGAATTGTGATGTTGTAGCACAAAAACCTACAATAGAGAATTGTGATGTTGTAGCACAAAAACCTACATTAGAGAATTGTGATGTTGTAGCACAAAAACCTACAATGGAGAATTGTGATGTTGTAGCACAAAAACCTACATTAGAGAATTGTGATGTTGTAGCAGAAGAACCTACAATGGAGACTTTTGATGTTGTAGCAGAAGAACCTACAATGGAGACTTGTGATGTTGTAGCAGAAGAACCTTCAATGGAGACTTGTGATGTTGTAGCAGAAGAACCTACAATGGAGACTTGTGATGTTGTAGCAGAAGAACCTTCAATAGAGACTTGTGATGTTGTTGCAGAAGAACCTACAATGGAGACTTGTGAAGTTGTAGCAGAAGAACCTACAATGGAGACTTGTGATGTTGTTGCAGAAGAACCTACAATGGAGACTTGTGAAGTTGTAGCAGAAGAACCTACAATGGAGAATTGTGATTTTGAAGCAGAAGAACATACAATGGAGAATTTCGATGTTGAAGCAGAAGAATCTATAATAGATAATTCTTCACCAGGAGAGTTTGTAATTATTAATGTAAATACTGTTGAACCAGAGTTCCTTGAAGAAGTGATGCCTCCTCAAGATAACTGCTTAATATCACCATGTTTTGAAGATGTATCTGACAGCATTGAGCAGGATCCATCTCCAAAGCTTCAAGATATTTGCTTTATAGTAAACACAGGCAGTATAAGTAAAGAACAGTATGATCGCTGGTCTGAACCTTCTGATGAAGATATCGAATATATACGTTCGTATACAGAACCTCTGTTACCTCAAGAACATTTCCAAGAAGTTATTCCTGAGCCTCCCAGTTTATTACCGGAGGAAGCAAAATGTCCCCAAGAACAGACTACCCCAAAGAGGACAAAAAAGTCCTTAAGAGAGCAGTCTGATTCAAATAGTGGTCTGTATGAAGCAGATGAAAATATATCAAGGCATCTCCAAGATCGTGAATGCAACAGGAAGACAAATCATAGGAATGTTACTGTAACTAAGAATATTAAAGACCCTGGATGGGCTACAAGGACAATCAACAAAAAGAGTTCTAGGACTGACTTGGACCATGTCTTCTTTGAAAACAGAATGGCGTCAGATGATCTTACTCAGAACACTCTTGACATGGAAAATCTAAGGTTTACTTGTAAGTTAAAGGATATTTTACGAAAGTCGTCGACAGATAAGTACATTTATGGACCTCATTTCCAAACTATGTTTGATTCTAGGATTCCTAGCTGTTCACATCCTACAATGAAGTGTAGAAACCCTCTTCTTATCACTGTTCGTTGCCCATACCGCAGGACAGACTTTAGGAGGTCTGACAGTAGGCACCCATACACTTACAATAGTTCACCATACTATGAAGATGAATTATGGGAAGAACCAGTTACTTGTTCAAGGACTATAAGAAAAGCGAGAACTCGATATTCTCCTTTTCACTTCAGTCGGTTAAGGTATGAAGCTACATCGGATAAATCAAATTCTGACATCTCGGTCATCCTTGATGAGTGTGTACAGTCCAATCACTTAAAGTTGAATAGTGTTGGCTTGGGTATCACTGCAGCAGATAGATCATCATCCACTCAGCTAGCAGAGGAGAGTGGACAGCAGACAAGAACATCTGTACCAGTTTCCTCCAAATCTCAGTCTGTTAAGAACATGATATCAGATCTGTGTACAAGTCTCCACTCAAGGTTACAGACCGTTGCAAGAGCGACTGAGCAAAAAATGTATTTTTACATATATGGAACTGATGATGAGGATTTCATCTCATTGGCTAAGGTAATTATCATATCAATATGTATATTTTTTTAATAAACACAATACAGGGGATTGGAGAGATTTGAGGGGATATAGTCACCCCTGATATGTGTGCATGAGCTGACATGAAAAATGTTTTGTTTCACAGAGCTTACTTGTAAAGGATGGTCATATTCCCACTGATCCATGCGACTTCTTGAATAATAAACACTATGAATCTCATCAGCTTTTAGTCATGATAAAAAATGAAGATGTAGTTTCTTGCATAAACAAGGTAAGTAAAGGGTAGACTAAATATATATTCATCAGGGTCCCGAGCCCCAATGTGTGTCTTCATATGTGCTGATTTACCCCGCCCCGCCACTTAAAGTATATAGCAGTGTAATTATTATATACCACTTAGTGCTATCCCAGGCTAAATATTGCCTACAAGATCAATATTACCAAATATACCATGATGCAAGGCCCAAAAAACACTGCTACACAATGACCATACACCATTACATGGTGAATGAATAACATTACCATACCTCTACAAAACGACAGTTGCGCAACCGTTTTGCAACTTCTGGCGCTTTCACGACAGTTTCTCACAACTCTGCCAAAACTGTCAGAGCTGAGGCGTGAACGTGATGCCACAGCTCATTTAATTCAGGACACGCTAAATTTCCTACTCCAGAAATCTTTAGTAAGGGAATAGAGTAAGATTTCTGACGTGGTGTGTGGAGGCGCACATGAGACTTGCCAAGCGCTTCAGATTCCTTAAGAGGCACCTCTTCATGAATGAGGAACGCCTGACAACACCATGCCCCATAAACAAGACCAGTAAGAAAATGGTCAGTCTTTATGAATCGGGGTAGTTATAGATGTTAGTCCTGCCAGCTATATGTTGTTACTGTACAGTTCTATACAGTATAGTGACACTTAATGTTCTTTCCGATCTTTTTACTTGACTTTTTTTGACCAAACTGCAATGATAAATTCTTCCTGTCACTACCTGTATCTGCAGGGCTTATAAGAAAGATGCTTTTGACGTCTCACATCTCCACCACAGTCGCTACCTAGTCCCAACCTACACAAACTCCCCATTCTGCATGCACCTACAGTGTGGAACATTGATCTCAATACTCAGAAATTGTCATTGCTATAAATGCCCACTTCCCCAAAAAAAAGCATTAAACAGAATGTGTGCCAGGTCGAGCCATCCCCAAAAGTAATGGTGTCCCTTAGGAAGTAATAATGACCTCCTTTTTATATCTCTGGACAGTGGCCTGTGTACGCCTTTAAAACGAGAAGTCCCAGAGAGGGGTCATTTGACATTTCTACCATTTGGAATCCTATGGAGCGTGAAATTCCTGGGACTTCTAGTGTTAAAGGTTATAATACCCTAATTGCCCTTTTAAAGTAATAATGACTCCGGACTGTCTCCTCAAAGTAACTGTTCCTGAGTGCTTCATTAAAAATTATTCCTGGAGTTCGACTTGAAGAGGTATTCCCATCGACAGGATTCTTTCCCAATTTGTAGTAGGTGTAATAATAGCAAATGCCTCCAATTAGAAATGTAGTGTTGTTTTCCTGATTAATTATGTCTCTTACCTCATGTGCAGTGCATTACAGTAGCTTAAGTATCCATGATTACAATCACTAACAGCTGTCCCCATGAGTGGTTGTAACCATGGATACCCAAGCTACTGCAATACCCAGCACATTAGGTAAGCAAGAGAACTATACTACATTTCTAGTTGAAGGTATCTTCTATTGCTGTTGCTGCTGTTGCCGTTGCTGCTGTTGCCGTTGCTGCTGCTGTTGCCGTTGCTGCTGCTGTTGCCGTTGCTGCTGCTGTTGCCGTTGCTGCTGCTGTTGCCGTTGCTGCTGCTGTTGCCGTTGCTGCTGCTGTTGCCGTTGCTGCTGCTGTTGCCGTTGCTGCTGCTGTTGCCGTTGCTGCTGCTGTTGCCGTTGCTGCTGCTGTTGCCGTTGCTGCTGCTGTTGCCGTTGCTGCTGCTGTTGCCGTTGCTGCTGTTGCCGTTGCTGCTGTTGCCGTTGCTGCTGTTGCCGTTGCTGCTGTTGCCGTTGCTGCTGTTGCCGTTGCTGCTGTTGCCGTTGCTGCCGTTGCCGTTGCTGCCGTTGCCGTTGCTGCCGTTGCCGTTGCTGCCGTTGCCGTTGCTGCCGTTGCTGCTGCTGCTGCACCTACTACATATTGAGATAGAATCTTGGTGAGGGGCATACCCCTTTAAATATAGTTCCCCAATCAAAACTAATATGCTCCCATTTAAAACTTTTAAGATCCCCTGAAAGCCCCCTTCAGATCTAATAAAACCTCCGAGTGCCTTTTAAATATAATACAGAAAACTAATGCTAATATTCATCTAATCTCTATTCCCTATCCACCGCAGCCTCCATGTCGAGTCTTGAGCAAGGGTACCTCAATACAGTCAAGTAATTGCACTGCCTACGCTATTAGTCAGACATCTTGCATGCTGCAGGTTTTGGTGGGGCAGGTAGATTGTGCCATGGAATTATACTATATCCATGTCATATTGATTCTGACAGTTCAGAGTGGTGCTCATTGGAGATTCAGGTTCGTGGCTGGAGCCCCGGATCTTTGACACTGGTGATTCCACTGGTATTTGAAGAGACAATGCATACATTAGCTATAATGTCGTATATGGTCATGGTCATGGATAATAACCAACATAGAAAGAAGACAAAGTATTTGTCTGGTCAGTTTGTGTGAGAGATGCATTGCATGACAGCTGCCTCACTTTTTTCACAGCTGCATCACAATTGTGATATTTGTTGCATTTTTTTGCATGTATTCGGGTGAAATTCGATCAAACCAAGGATGTTGTTTTTTTTTTTTTGTTTTTGTTTCTTATCTCCCTACAGTGGTGTGCAGAAGTTTTAGGCCGATGGGGGAAAACCAGGATTTTCAGGGCCCCTTGAGACTCTGCCCAGGCTCCACCCCAGCTCTGCCTCCACTCCTCAAACTTTCCACAGTCCCATCGCCCATTCTTGGAAAAAAAAAAAATCAACTTCTGCACCACATCCTCCCCAATCACACATTAACAGTTCCACTGTCACTCGATACTTTGTGAACTGCTGTCAAACAAATCATCAGTAAGGGGTGGTGATGGTAGCAGTGAGAGACCCAGCACTGCCCCCCGATGACTGCTTGTTTTAGGGCAGTGCTAGAAGCTATGGGGCAACACTAATGTCACTCGCTGCTTCTATCTTCTTTCAGTTAGATGTTACAGCTGTGGCAGAGATAGAAGCAGAATGCTGGTGCTGCACTTGCTTCTCTTATCAACATGGATCTAGTACTTCAAAGGGTGGCGATCCAGGAAACTCTAACTGCAGCGCCACTAACCTGGTGACTTCCTTTTTCAGCAGGGTCGATAGACGCTGCGTGAAGTGAGTTCAGCCCCAGATTTCTCTGATGTCACATTTGAGACTCCTCTTAAACAAAACGTCACATTTAGGGATTAGCTACATAGGGAGAAATGTAGGATATTGTCTAATAAAGATAATTACAAAACCTGGTTGGATGTAAGGATAGATGTTTAGAAAATACTTTTTTATATGCCGGCGGACCACCTCTTTAACACTTCAGATTTTGAGAGCATTCTTAGATTTCACATCTGCCTATATTTTTTTACACAATGCCGTATAGCCAGCAAATTCCAGCTAATGCTTCTTTTTTAAAGAGCATGACCTACATCCAACAAAATGTACACGTCACTCACAGTATATGTAGCTAAGTAAACCACGTGGTGTGTTTGCATTTAGCGTTTTACCTGATATTGACTACAGGCAAGAAATAATTTGAAAAACTGGGTAACACTGAAGCTACAAAACCTTATGATGGGTTGAGCTTCTCCAGTAGAAGCCCTGGTAACGTAACCAGGTTGCCGCAGGCTGTGGCTCATTACTCCTTTTATTTAACTGGGGTCCCTCTTGTGACTGATTTGACATCTTGCTCCTCCTGACTGATTTTACAATTTTCCCAGAAAATAACAGGGAGCAGGCTTCTGTGCATAATGAACTTAGGTTAGCATATGTTAGTAAACTGTAACAGTATTGTATCTCCAAATCTAAAGGACTATATACCAAGCAAAAATTTCCTAAAATCTCTGCTCTTACAACTAACCAATTCCCGATATAGGTAATGATATATTCTGACTTGGAGAGGTCTAAGAACCAAGAAGTATTGGGGTATCTTTGATTTTGGCCTTTTTTTAGCTAATATATTAGACTTAGATCAGGTGGCCGATGTTTTTCTTTGAGGTTTTGCAATTTGATATGTCAAAGTATTTGTTTGCTCTAAAGATTTGAACTTTTAATATTGGGTGACGTTTGGGAAAGGATATCCATTTTCAGAAATTTCTCTTGGGTATAAACGATCTGTGTGTCTTTCTAAAACAGTGGTTCACCATTTGTAAACATTTTATTTTATGTAAGGCAATCAGTGTCAGTAAGTTCCTAACCTATTTGTGCTACCCAAATTATTCCCTTTTAAAAAATGGGATTATATAGTACATATAGGGCCAGTTGTAAGGGCCTTTTTTTGTGGCGGATAAAGTATTTTGTATTCCTTTAGGCTAGGTTAACATGACCAAAGTAGCTGTAAACGGCATGGTAAAATAAATGAGAGAGATTATCTTGGCACCTTCTTTTTTTTCTTTGGGTTAATTTATCTTTCCATTTATAATCTACAGGCCTGTAAAGCTGTAATATAATTTACACCTAATTCAACATAAAGGCCCCGTCACACTAAGCAACATCGCTAGCAACATCGCTGGTAACGAACAACTTTTGTGACGTTGCTAGCGATGTTGCTGTGTGTGACATCCAGCAACAACCTGGCCCCTGCTGTGAGGTCGTTGGTTGTTGCTGAATGTCCTGGGCCATTTTTTAGTTGTTGCTGTCCCGCTGTGAAGCACAGATCGCTGTGTGTGACAGCGAGACAGCAACAACTAAATGTGCAGGCAGCAGGAGCCAGCTTCTGTGGAGGCTGGTAACTAATGTAAACATCGGGTAACCAAGAAGCCCTGTCCTTGGTTACCCGATACTTACCTTTGATACCAGCCTCCTCCGCTCTCACTGCCTGTGCTGCCGGCTCCTGCTCTGTGCACATGTAGCTGCAGCACACATCAGGCAATTAACCCGATGTGTGCTGTAACTAGGAGAGCAAGGAGCCAGCGCTCAGTGTGCGCTGCTCCCTGCTCTGTGCACATTTAGCTGCAGCACACATTGGGTTAATTAACCTGATGTGTGCTGTAACTAGGAGACAGGGGGCTGGTCACTGGTTGCTGGTGAGCTCACCAGCAACTCGTGTAGCCACGCTCCAGCGATCCCTGCCAGGTCAGGTTGCTGGTGGGATCGCTGGAGCGTCGCAGTGTGACAGCTCACCAGCAACCTCCTAGCAACTTACCAGCGATCCCTATCGTTGTTGAGATCGCTGGTAAGTTGCTTAGGGTACCTTCACACTTAGCGATGCAGCAGCGATCCGACCAGCGATCTGACCTGGTCAGGATCGCTGCTGCATCGCTACATGGTCGCTGGTGAGCTGTCAAACAGGCAGATCTCACCAGCGACCAGTGAACAGCCCCCAGCCAGCAGCGACGTGCAAGCGACGCTGCGCTTGCACGGAGCTGCCGTCTGGAAGCTGCGGAGACTGGTAACTAAGGTAAACATCGGGTATGGTTACCCGATGTTTACATTAGTTACCAGCGCACAGCTGTGTGTGCAGGGAGCAGGGAGCCGCGCACACTGAGCGCTGGCTCCTTGCTCTCCTACCATAGCTACAGTACACATCGGGTTAATTAACCCGATGTGTAATGCAGCTACATGTGCAGAGAGCAGGGAGCCGCGCACACTGCTTAGCGCTGGCTCCTTGCTCTCCTAGCTGCTGTACACATCGGGTTAATTAACCCGATGTGTACAGCAGCTACATGTGCAGAGAGCCGGAGCCGGCAGCACAGGCAGCGTGAGAGCTGCAGATGCTGGTAACTAAGGTAAATATCGGGTAACCACCTTGGTTACCCGATGTTTATCTTGGATACAGCTTACCTCAGCTGTCAGACGCCGGCTCCTGCTCCCTGCTCGCTTCATTTGTCGCTCTCTTGCTGTCACACACAGCGATCTGTGTGTCACAGCAGGAGAGCGGCTTTGAAGAAAACGAACCAGGGCTGTGTGTAACGAGCAGCGATCTCGCAGCAGGGGCCAGATCGCTGCTCAGTGTCACACACAGCGAGATCGCTAATGAGGTCACTGCTGCGTCACAAAAACCGTGACTCAGCAGCGATCTCGGCAGCGAGCTCGCTGTGTGTGAAGCACCCCTTAGTGTGACTGGACCTTAAGTAGAGCAAGCTGATTCAGAATTATGTAGATTTTACATAATGGACCATTGTTACAAGATGATCACTAGACAAGAGACAGGATATAGTAGTACCGCACCCTGTACCTTCTGTAAAGCACTGATCAAGATCTATATAGAATGGATGAGATCTGAAGTGATTAATATACAGTTGACTCCGCAGACCACTTGACAGCGCTGTATTGAACTGCACAGTAAGGGAAGGGGTTAACGGAATGAGGTCCATATAAAGAACTCAACAAATATATTTTAGAACTACAATGACACATTGCCGTACTTAACCAATCCCAAGGGTCCCCAAAAAAGTCAAGGGGTACTTACATTCATACAATTCCAGAAACATGTTTTTAGTATTTGAGGATTTGGAGAGTTTCTGATCCAAAAAAATCAGTTTGAACACACGCGGATTTATACTTCATTTTTGGAGCAGCAATTCAACAAATCTGCCTCAATACTTAGAGATTTAAGATTAAGTTTTAACATTAGCCATGAGGCATTTTATGGATTGCTACATCTTTAGAAGATCAGAAGCACTGTCTCTACATGAATACAGCGTCAAAGCCACCGTCCGTACACGAGTGCAACGTTAGAACCACGGTCCGTACATTAATGCAGCACCAAGCATAGTGCGGCGATCAATTGCAGTCTGCAGTCAGCCCCATATACAGTTGTAAGGAGATGCTACCAGCAATCAGTGGACAATAGAGCACCTCAGTGTTGACGACAGTCAGTATCACAAGTGAACATTTACTATTATAGACAACATCTTCTCTGATTTGAGGTTTTCCCATCCCTTTTGTCTCCACGACGTACAGGTGCATTGATGAGATTTCATTGCCAGAACTTGTCTCTGCAGACTTTCCTCTTTCCACCTTCAGCAGCACTTCCCAACATGATTCCCTTAAAATAAAAGTATCATTATAATGGCCATAAATACATCTCCCTTGCTTTGCCCCTAACTGAATATTTATCACTCACTGTGCTTTCTGAACAATATATCCCCCTACCCTGCCCCTCCGTATATTTTGCTCCCCACACTGCCTCTCCATGTTGATTCCCACACACTGCCCTTCTGTAGAATATGCCTCCCATATACTGCCCCTTTACATAATACCCACACACTGCTCCTCTCCATAATATCCCCCTCTACATAATATTGCCCACGCAATGCCCATTTCCATAATATTCCCCATACACTGCCCTTCTCCATAATACCCTGTAAATACACATTGCCCTTTCCATAATAGCCCCCCCCACTGCCCCTCTCCATATAATAGCCCCCACCCACACACTGCCCCTCATAATATACCCATCCACCCATTGTCCTTCTCTATATTGTTTCCCACTCATACTGAGCCACCTCACACACTTCCCCTCTCCAAAATATCCCCTCTGACCACCCTTTTCCATGATAACCCCACTTCCCTGGCTGTATTCCCTTTCGCAATAACCCAACCCATACTGTGTATGCCTTGGCAGTAAACCCAATCCTCCCCTCATCTAAAATTATTACTCCTTTAATGTTCAGCTCCTCCATGGAGCATTTCCCCAGGCAGACTTATCTGATGCCTCTGCAGGGACGGCAGCAGCGTCATTGTGCTACTATGCTTCGAAGCAGGGGCTGATACACTCTCTTCTGCTGTGTGCCAGTTCCGATGCTGAGGTTTTCAAATGTATTCACATCTGAGTGGCGTGAATACATTTGAATATTGGAAGGAGTGGCGACTCCAGGACAGGTCCGTGGACCACAGCAAAGCCTTTGGCAAACCATATTTTGTGCAGGCCTGCCTTAGATTTTATCCAGGCTCTGAACAATAAATTAACAGCAGATACATGAATGGTGATGCAATACAAAACAATGAATTTCTGTATTGTGTAGAATTGTAATCACATTTTCTATGTCTGCAGATTCCATATTTGATGCAACTAAAGCTCCTGCATAATGTTATCTTTGCTGGTGTGGACACCCCAGAGGATATAACAGAATCAACATATGAAGAGCTCTTTCAAGCTGGTGGTTTTTTGGTTTCGGATAAAAGCGTATTGGAAAACATAACATTCGGTTAGTGTTTATGTAGCAGTGTATAGTTTTTCACCTTTCCAAGTATGGGTTAAAGGGAATCTGTCAATAGATCAACCCTAGTAAGTTGTCTACATGGGCATGTTTGCAATAGGAAGTTGAATAAAATGATACCTTGATATGTGATCTTATTCCAGAGAAATCAACTTTTTTTCTTTAATGCAGATAAGCTGCTAAGATCTCTCGGCCCACACAATCTCCCATAAAATCTGACTCCATAGCTTATTTTAAACTAAAATGGGTGTTACCAATTTAAGACATGTAATACCCTTAGACAGCAAAATGTAAGTTATGTGTTCACGCTGCAGAACATGTCTGCACCTTTTGGCTAAAAATAAACAGATCTTGTGGCAGTGAAACACACCAAAAAAACAATGTGGTTTTGGTGCAGTTTTGTGCCATGCAGGTTGTTATTTTTAGTACATTCAATCACTGAAAAAGCTAAAAAAGCGCAGAACAAAAACACAGAATGAATTTGCCATACCTGCTGCTTTTATTTCCGCACCTAAAACTGTAAGGAAAAAGAAGCAACATGTGCCCAGCATGTCTGAATTCTCAGACTTTGCTGTGAGGAGAGACATGCAGTTTTGGGCAACAAACAACGTTGCAAAAACAGTGTGCGCACAGCTATAATCACACCTTGTTCTGCAGAGTGAGCTCTGCTGTTTTTTGTGAGAGCTCTGCTGTTTTTTTGTGAGAGCTCTGCTGTTCATCAGGGCTCACACAGAACAGCAGAGCTAACACAATACAGGAAAAGTGACGTCTGATTAAAGAAAAAAAAAAGTTTGCTTCAGCTTCCATCTCAAAGGCAGCTAGTGTTTGGGAAGGGCACTGCAGCAAAGCAGACAACTCTTTGAGAATATATCTGCAAATCTGCTTGTTACCTTTTGTAATGAGACAATGTTCATCTCTGCACTGTTTGTTCTAATCGGCACAGCTGTGCAGGAGATCTGACAGCAGTTTGAGAGGGCAAGGCTGCTGCAGATGTTTATAAGCAGATAAAGTTCACTTTTGCTGCTGTGCTGTTATTTCTGATCTCACTGTAGTGCTGTGTAGTTATGAGAGCAAATTGTCAGTCATTACATGATTCACACTGGTAACTCAATCTTTTATTTACAATAATCTCTGGAGGCAGATTCTCAGGGAGATGTGTATCTAGCCCATAGGTCTTTACAGCTCATTATCGTATTAAGAAAAACGTGGATTTCTCTGGAATCAGACATCAGATCACAAATATTATAGTATCATATTAATCAACTTTCTATAACCTCCATCCACAAGTAGCCTGCTTAAAAGGGCTGACCCTACTCACCTTTAAACTGTTTTAAATGATGGCCAATCTTATCCCATTGCATTGACTGTAACCTTTTTTTAAAACACCCTTTAGGAAAGCTAAAAGAAGTTCTTGCTGTTTTAGAGAAGATGAGCAGAACATCTCCTTGGAAATGGCTGATTCATTACAGAGAGAATCGGAAGCTTAAAGAAGATAAAAGGTTTTATTTGCATCTATAACATTATAGAATTTGGACTATGCCACCAATGTAGAATAACACAGCTACGTACACATTAGACTAGTAACTGTTCACCTGTCTGTTATCCATTTGGTTTTATTTTTCAAGGGTGAGCAGCAATGTATTAGTATTATTAGGCTGCCTCGTTGCTACATATTGTCCTGCAACCAGTATCACATAGTTGAGCCAGTTTAGCAAAAGGAGCCTGCTGGCCAAATGCCTATTAACCCCTTCACCCCCGGCAACTAAAACACCCTAATGACCGGGCCATTTTTTGCAATTCTGACCAGTGTCACTTTGACAGGTTATAACTCTGGAACGCTTCAACGGATCCTGGCGATTCTGAGATTGTTTTTTCGTGACATATTGTACTTCATGTCAGTGGTAAATTTAGGCCGATATTTTTTGCGTTTTATTTGTGAAAATTTAGGAAATTTTGCGAAAAGTTTGAAAATTTCGCAATTTTCAAACTTTGAAAATTTATGCCCATAAATCTGAGAAATATGTCACACAAAATAGTTACTAAATAACATTTCCCACTTGTCTACTTTACATCAGCGCAATTTTCGAAACAAATTTTTTTTCGTTAGGAAGTTAGAACGGGTCAAAGGTCATCAGCAATTTCTAATTTTTCCAACAATTTACAAAATAATTTTTTTTAGGGACCACATCACATTTGAAGTGACTTTGAGAGACCTAGGTGACAGAAAATACCCAAAAGTGACCCCATTCTAAAAACTGCTTCCCTCACACTGCTCAAAACCACATCCAATAAGTTTATTAACCCTTTAGGTGCTTCACAGGAACCAAAGCAATGTGGAAGGAAAAAATGAAAATTTTACTTTTTAACACAAAAATGTTACTTTAGCCATAAAATTTTCATTTTCACAAGGGAGAAAAGAGAAAGTGCACAATACAATTTATTGTGCATGTTCTCCTGAGCACGCTGATACCCCATATGTGGTAAAAATCAATTGTTTGGGCGCACGGCAGTGCTCGGAAGGGAAGGCGCGCCATTTGAATTTTTGAACGCAAAATTAGCTGCACTCATTAGTGGACGCCATGTCGGGTTTGAAGACCCCCTGAGGTGCCTAAACCATGGAGCTCCCCCACAAGTGACCCCATTTTGGAAACTAGAGCCCTCAAATAATTTTTCTAGATGTTTGGTGAGCACTTTGAACACCTGGGGGCTTCACAGAAGTTTATAACGTTGAGCCGTGAAAAGAAAAAAATTGGTTTTTTACCACAAAACGGTTGCTTCAACTAGGTAGCTTTTTTTTTCACAAGGCTATCAGGAAAAAATGCACCATAAAACGTATTGTGCAATTTTTCCTGAGTACGTAGATATCTCACATGTGGTGGAAAATAATTGTTTGGGCAAATGGCGGGGCTCAGAAGAGAAGGAACGCCATTTGACTTTTCAAACGCACAGACGCAGTGCACTGATCGGCCGCTGTAGGACGCACGGTCGTATGCGATACAAAAAGCGTCGGAGATACGTAAAAAAAAAGTCACGCCAAAAATTGACCATGGATGCAGATACGTTATGTGCATCCCTGATCAGCGCTTGGCGGGATGCACGGACGGATGCGATACAAAAAGCGTTGCAGATACGGAGAAAAGTCACGCCAAAAATTGACCATGGATGCAGATACGTTATGTGCATCCCTGATCAGCGCTTGGCGGGATGCACGGACGGATGCGATACAAAAAGCGTTGCAGATACGGAGAAAAGTCACGCCAAAAATTGAGCAGGGATGCAGATACGTTATGTGCATCCCTGATCAGCGCTCAGCGGGACGCACGGAAGGATGAGGTTTAAAAATGGACAGGGGATACAGAAAAAAAGTTATACTCACAGTACCCAGAGGATCACTGACCAGAAGAGCTGCAGGAGGAACAGATGGCAGAGAGATGGACAGCTTTACAGGAGCAGCAGGCAGATCAGCAGAATGCCCAGAAAGGACCCAGCGATGGAGGCAGATGTGATCGGGCTGGTGAAGACAGGTAAGAGGACGTCGGGGGTGAGCAGAGGGGGAGGGGGGAGAGCAGAGGGGGAGGGGGGAGAGCAGAGGGGGAGACCGGAGAGAGAGCTGCAGAATAGAGATAATGGGGGAGGCAGTCAGATCGGGGGGGGGGCGAGCAGATCGGGATGTCGGGGGGGCAGATCACAGGGGGGCACGGGCAGGGGCTAACACGGGAGCGCGCAGGGGCACCACGGGAGCGCGCACGGGCTGCAAGGTGAGCACAGTACTCACGTGCAGCAGGAGCGGTGACCTCAGCTACGGCGGCGGCGGCATCAGCAGCGGTGGCGTGGTACCACAAGTACCAGCCACTCCACGCTGCAGACATGTTGGGGGAGGGCTCGCAGGCCAGCACAGGCCTGGGGAGGGCGGCCACCGGCAGATCAGACCGCCCCACTGCACACTGATTGGAGCGATTGCGCGTCATAGCACGATCGCTCCAATCAGTGCTGCAGGGGCTGGGGGCGACATGTTTGAGGTCCTCCTATGATATGCTGCAGCAGCTGCGGCATCTCATAGCTGGATCTCACAGTATCGCACTAATTCGGGCATTATTTTTGCCGAAATTAGTGCGAACGATGTGGTTGGCGGTTCAGATTTGAACAGCCAATCACATCGATCGTCGATAGGGGGTGGCGATGCCACCCCCCCCTGGGGTCAAGCAAAGGTCCCCTGCTGTAAGAAACAGCAGGGGACATCATTTGAAAGCCGTTGCTATGGCCACGGCAATCAAATGAAGTTTAGGCAGTAAAATTACGTCCCTGGTCGTTAAGTCACGTTAAAATAGGACGTAATTTTACTGGGGTTAAAGAATAACTGTTCACTGCTTTAGACTATCCCTTTTTTCTTAAAGGGAACCTAGAATGTGAAACCAAATGCTGACCAGCTCTATAAGGATAGAGACCTAGGAGCCGCTGGCAGCGATTTGGGAGAAGTTGCTGGGGACTAAACTGTTTTGATTTGAAACACCACCGCATTTCAGAGTCAAACCTGCATGACTGAAGTCTTAGTCACTGTCTGATACATGCTGCCCTTAGATAAGGCAACATGTAATAGCTGTACTAAAAAACTACCAGGCTCGTGCTACTGTAGGGAGGTCTGCAGGCTCCTTATGGTCGGACTGGTATAGGATTGATACGTTGATGTTGGACACCTACATGCAGAAGGATGTGACTGATTAGTCAATGAATCCTGCCGTACAGGATTAGATGTACGAGGTAGGATAGTAAGGTTGTCTTACCTTGCCTCAGTGCCTGGTGGATGAGCCGCAGGTGGTGTTCTGGACTTGGTATACATCTGGTGGGGAAGATAATGCTGGTTAGAGGTTGAGTATTATCCAGATCTATGGAGTGGAGTACAGAATCAGGTTGCCTCAAAACTAAATACAAGTGTGTGTATGTATGTATGTATGTATGTATGTATGAGCAGCCAAGGGGGGGGGTCAAATAGTCTTACCTTTAAAATAGGTTGATGATGGCTGCCGTGGGAGGATCGATTGGGATACCTGATCAGCTGTGGGCAGGTAGAAGCTCTGTGTGTGTGTGTGTGTGTGTGTGTGTGTGTGTGTGTGTGTGTGTGTGTGTGTGTGTGTGTGTGTGTGTAGATGGGGAGACCTGTCAGGTGCAATTGGGACACACGATCCTATGTGTTTCGAAGGAGTCACTCCTTTCTCAGAGAAAAAGTAATAGCTGTCAGGTTCCCTTTTAAAAAGGTCCTGTGAAGACAGATCACAATGTGTACCCCTGCTGGAACTCAAAGTAGTAAGTTGTAACCTGTAGGGAAAGTTATTGTCAAGTGCTGAATTGCACTACAGTGCCACTACTGGGAAAATTAGGTATGACATAGTGTGAAGAAGATCTGACTAGTGATCTACCACAAGAGGCAATCTAAGAGATAATGGTCTCAAGCAATAAACATCACTTTAGGCAGGGGCCACACGGCAGCCCCTCAAAGAATTAACAGAACTATGTGTTACTACAGTGTTTACCCAAAAATAAGCCCTAGGAGTTTTCATCATTTTTCAACGTAAGGTTTAAATATAAGCCCTACCCCGAATATAAGCCTTAGTTGCCATTCAATAATGAATTTTCCATTCAGCTAAAGTTAAAGAATACTGCAGGACACCTCATTATAGAAAGCAGACACCCCCAGAAGAAAGAAAACCCCGTGATCATACTCGCCAGATACTGACCAAGAGGCCCTGCAGTGGATCACACACACACACACACACACACACACACACACACACACGAGATTGCGCGCGCGCACACACACATGAGATTGCGCACATATGCGCACACACACATGAGATTGCGCACACACACGAGATTGCGCGCACACACACATGAGATTGCGCGCACACACATCAGATTGCACACACATGAGATTGCACACATACAGCAGATCGTGCACCCACACACATCAGATCGCACACCCTCACTGCATCCAGAGATATCTATTGCTTCTGGCTGGCATAAGGACCTAGGATGCAGTTTAGTGGACCGGGAGGACCTCCGGGTGGAATGCTTTGAGGACCCATGGGTGTAACTCATCGTTGAATTACAGCCACAGGTCCTCTATGCATTCCACTTGCAGGTCCTCGTGCTCCACTGCATCCCAGGATTTTCGGAAGGTGTGTGTGTGTGTGTGTGTGTGTGTGTGTGTGTGTGTGTCGGCCAGAAACGGGAGGACAGCGTACAGCATTCCTGCTGGGAAAGCCCGCTGAGGATCGCAGGAGGACTATGTGGTTGCTATGACACCCATAAGTGAAGGCCCCTGCCCGTTCGACTGTATTGAGATCCTGGATGCCAATCCAGTTGAAAGCAATGATGAAAGAGGGAGCACTGCGCTGATGCTTCATCCTCTACCATTCTCCCTCGGAGTTTGATGTCGAAGCGCAGCGGGCACAATGATTTCACTACCGCGTTCTCGCTTTGCAAAGATGAGCAGCGCTGCAAACCTCTAACCACAGAAACTGGAGTTGTGGGGAACGACAGGAGGTGAGTTGTTGTTTTTTTTTTTATTATTATTTAAAATTGATTACACTGGTGGCCATAATACTATACAGATAACTTTGGGGAGTGCATTATTCTATATTGAGTACTATGGGGTGCATTATACTATATGGAGTGCATTATTTTACATGGCAGACTGAGTTGTGCATTATACTATATGGCAGACTATGGGGTGTACACTATTCTATATTGAGGACCATGGGGTGTGGATTATGCTATATTGAGGATTATGGGGTGTGAATTATTCTATATGGAAGACTATGGGCTGTGCATTATTTTATATTGAGGACTATGGGTTGTGCATTATACTATATGGAGGACTGTGGGGTGTGCCTTATATTATATGGAGGGCTATGGGTTATACATTATTATATATGGAGGACTATGGAGTCCATTATTTTATATGGTGGACTATGGGATGTGCAAAATGCTATATGGGGGTACATTAATTTATATGGTGGATAATGGCATGCATTATACTATACAGAGACTATGCAAATCATTATACTATATGGAGCACTGTGGAGTGAATTATATTATATGGAGGACTGTGGGGTGTATTATTTTATAATGAGGACTATTGGGTATGCATCCCATATGGAGGACTATTGGGTGGGCATTATTTTATATGGAGAACTGTGGAATGCATTATACTTAAATGGAGGACTATGTGGGTTTATTATTCTATATGAAGGACTATGGGGTATGCATTATATAGAGGACTAAGTGGTGCATTATATTTTATGGAAGACTCTCTGAGAGTGCATTTTTCTATATGGAGAACTATGGAGGGTGCATTATACTATATGGAGGACTATAGAGGGTTCATTGTATTATATGGAGGACTATGGAGGGTGTTTTATACTAATATGGAGCACTATGGGGTGTGAATTATTCTAAATGGAGAAGTATGGGATGCATTACAGTATATGGAGGATGATGGGTAGTGCATTATATTATATGAAGGACTATTGGCGGGTGTGGTGAATTATATTATGGAGGGCTATGGTGTGTGCACTATTCTATATGGATTTCTATGGGGAGCCCATTGTATTATATGGAGGGCTATTTGAGGGCCATTATACTGTATGCAAGCAGTTATACACTGTGAAAGTATGAAATATGCCAAAATATTGTGTTTTTTTGTTTTTTTTTTTCTTTTATAAAACTTCTGCTTTGGGGCTCCATGATTTATATGCACGCCCCTATTGTATAGTCATTGTCGTCTTTGATTCATTTGGCTAATGATGTTTTCCCTTTTTACTAGGACTGAAGTTCTGTCCCAATCGAAGGTGACTCTGTTGAAATCTTACCAACAGTCTAACATTATTGAGATCCTGCCTTATCATCAGTGTGACTCTAGATCTAAGGAACCATCGGATGATCTTGCATGTCTCCTGCACCTCCAGTATCAACATATCCATTCTAGGCTTGCGGTCTATTTGACAGGTATTATTACTGAGCTCTGTTAATGCTCCCGCACATCCGCAAGAGATCATGGCAGTATTGAAAAGTTGTTGTTTTTTCTAGCAATTTCACAAGAGCTGGTATTCATTACAGGTTTACAGTAGTATAGGGAAGACGATTGTCACTGGTTAGCATTGTTGCCTTAAACTGCCACGGGTAGCACCTGCATGGAGTTTGTTTTGAGTGGGTTTCCTCCATGTAACCCAGCTTCGACACACACACAAAACCATGCTAGACCTAGTAAACCAAATTTGGAAATAAATGAGAAAAAGAATAAGGTTTATTAGTGACACCTTGATATAAATAATTCAAGAATTAATAGCATCAAATAAGAATAAGGTGCTTATCTGGAAAAGATAGTAATAGGTGCAAAAAGAGAAAATGATTAATACTACAAAACCAATTGTAAAGATGGCAGAGATTATTATTTTTTTTATTTTTTTTCATAAAATGTGACAATTTAATTCTTGTTAAATGTTATGATAATGGGGAATAAGTACTTCAACCGTTTGTCTTTTGGGGGGTTTAAGCACACACCGATGTAAATTGTGTTTCTATGCAGGCGCCACCTCTACACTCACCGAGGAGTATGAGAAGAATGGATTCCTGGTGTATGATGTGGAGACCTTCCTAAGAAAAATTGTGAAAGTGGATTCTCTGCTCCAGGCTTCATATCGGTGAGGACGCTGATCATGTAAACACTGGGTTGGGAAAGGTTCATATTGCAAACACACTGTAAAGGATTCTTATTTAATAAACTGACCAACCTTCATGCCTGTTTAAAGGGAAATACTTACCCTGAAAGTATCCATACACTGCTACATGCCAAGAACCATCCACAAAAGCTAAACGCAGTTGTATTGTCCTATAGTGGATTTTCATCATCAATCGTTAAGAAAAAACATAGATGAATGGATCTGTAAAATATTAAGCAGAAATGGTAATGTGTTTTAAGATGAGGGGGTGGTGAGAATCTGACATTTTTATAGAATGATTTTCCATTTTTCATTACAGACCTCTGATCAGGAGAAATGCCATGTTCCTGTGAGTGCTGACATTCACAGGAAACTCATCACGGCAGTGGTCATAATATGACCCCACGATCCTATGTCAACCCACTGACGCCCCACGATTACGTCACGATGGCGGCGAGGAACAGCACAATTCCCGCCGGAGCAGCTGAAATCACGCTGTCAGAGTTTGATAGCGTGATCTAAGGAGTTAACAGGAGATCCATCCACGCCCATTACCTGCACATTTCTGCTGATCAGATCAGCAGACATGTGGAAAGTAATGCGGACTCGCCGTGGCCAAGGACATTTTAGGTACGTCCTTGGTTGTGAAGGGGTTAAAGGGAATCTGTCACCAGCTTTTTGCTCCCCCATCTGAGAGCAGCATAATGTAGAGGCAGAGGCCCTGCTTTCAGTGATGTCACTTGTTTGCTGTCATTTTGATATAATCAATGTTTGTCTGCTGCAGATCTAGTAGTTATACAGAGCTCATGAATGTGCTGGACTACCTGCAGCATGCCAAGTAGTCCTCTAATGATAATCTACTGCTAATTAATCAGGGATTTTATCAAAACTACACTAAGCAGCCAAGTAAGTGACATCACTGGAATCAGGATCTCTGATTAGGTGGCAAAAACCTGGTGACAGATTCCCTTTAAGTAGTGAAGTGGAATCATTACCTATGCAAATTATCTATGCAATACTAGGAATGCCTGAAAACATGCATTGTTCTTGGGCCTTTAGGACTGGATTTGAGGAATACTACTTTACGGCATGAGATTGTGCAGTGTCATGCATGGAGATGATTTTGCTATGGCACAGTTATTCTTTTTGTACTATGGAAGAATGTTGTCAGTCAGAAACGCAATATAATTTACCAAGGTCATTGTCACACCTTTAGGGACCTTAAAGGGTCCTACCAACTCATCTCCCATGATTCCGGTCCAAAACATGACTCCACCGCTTCCATGCTGACATCGCAGCCTTATTGGGACATGGTGGCCAGCCACCAACCATCCACTAACTACATCCATCTTGACCATCCAGGGTTGCACTGCACTTGTCAGTAAAGAAGATAGTTTTAAAAGTAGTCCTTTTGTATGTCAGGGCACACTGTAACCATTTCTGCTTGTGAGTTTAGGGGTGGTCAAACAGTAGGTTTATACACACCCGCAAGCCTCTGGAGTCCTCAGAACAGCAAGGTGTAGGATCCTCCAGAGGCTTGCTGCTTTGTGATAGTATTTTTGTAGCTGTTCTATTAATCTGATGAATTTGTCTGGTCGAAACCTTCCTCATTTTGCTTTTATCTGCACAAATCTTTCTGTGCTTTGTATCAGCCACAACAAATGTCTTCACAGTACAATGATCACGCTTACGTTTTTGTGAAATACCTAATGTTTTCATATCTGGTACAAGACATTGAACTATTTGACACTTTTCGGCAGCAGAGAGATCCTTTTTCTTTCCCATACTGCTTGAAACGTATTTCCTGCTTAAGGCTGAAGTCACACTTGTGTGTGACTCGCGCGAGAATCGCATCGCCTGGACCAGCCGGCTGCTCTTCTGACAGGAGCGTGTTAGCTGCCTAGAAATACATGAAGCTGTCACGCCCCTGTCAGGAAAGCCAAGGCGGTCCGGGTTTTGGGATGCGTTTCTCTCAAGAGTCAATCCCAAATGTGACTCCAGGCTAATAATGTATTCCTTAAGTAGTTTTCCTTTAACCCCTTCACGACCTGCCGATTTTACGCTTTTTGGGGGGGGGGTTTCACCACCCTTCCAAGAGCCATAACTTTGTTTTTAATTTTTCTGTCAACATAGGCATGTTAGGGCTTGTTTTTTGTGGCACGAGTTGTACTTTTAAATTAAATCATGAGTTTTACCATATAGTGTACTGGAAAACAGCAAAAAAAAAAACAAACGCAGAAAAATTGCAAAAACAAAAGTGCGATAGCATGATTATTTTTTTAGATATTTTATTCACAGTGCTCACTATCTGGTAAAATTGATGTGTGGGTGTGATGCCTCAGGTCGGTGCAAATTCGTAGACACCAAACGTATAGGTTTACTTTTATCTAAAGGGTTAAAAAAAAAAAAAATCAGAAATTTTTGCAAAAAAAAGTGGCGCATGTTTTGTGCCATGTTCCACAACCCTTAGCATTTTCATTTTTCGGGACCTATGGCTCAGTGATGGCTTATTTTTTGCATCTCGAGCTGACATTAACGGTACCATTTTGTCGCAGATGCTACGTTTCGATCGCCAGTTATTGCATTTTGTGCAAAATTTGTGGCAACCAAAAAACGTAATTTTGGCATTTGGAGTTTTGTTGCCGCTACGCCGTTTACAGATTTTAGATTAATTGATTTTATATTTTGATCCAGAATTTCTGAACGCAGAGATACCAAATAGGTGTATATTTTTTAATTTTATAACCCTTTAATTTTCAATGGGGCGAAAGGGGGTGATTTGAACTTTTAGGTTTATTTATTTATTTTTTTTAATTCGTCCCCCTAGGGCAGAGTTTCTCAACTCCAGTCCTCAAGACCCACCAACAGATCATTTCTTTGTCGCTCCATTGGGAGACCCAGACAATTGGGTGTATAGCTTCTGCCTCCGGAGGCCACACAAAGTATTACACTTTAAAAAGTGTAACCCCTCCCCTCTGCCTATACACCCTCCCGTGCATCACGGGCTCCTCAGTTTTTATGCTTTGTGTTGAAGGAGGCACACATTCACTCAAGCTCCACATTTTAGTCAGCAGCAGCTGCTGATTATATCGGATGGAAGAAAAGAGGGCCCCAGGGCCCCCGGCATGCTCCCTTCTCACCCCACTAAGTCGGCGGTGCTGTTAAGGTTGAGGTACCCATTGCGGGTACAAAGGCTGGAGCCACATGCCGTTTTCCTTCCCCATCCCTTAGAGGCTCTGGGAGAAGTGGGATCCTAACCGGTCATCCAGGCACTGGGACCGGGCTCCCTCCGCAGCCCCTGTGGGATTCTGACGGACAGGAGACTGAGTATCATCAGGGACAGGCCCTGCATCATAAAGGTACTCTGTGTCCCCTTGGGGACGGTGCATGGAGCACTTGGTCTCAGACGCTGCAGCGGCTGCTGTTTTTGTGTCACGATCGGGACTACCGCGCCGACCGCGCCTGCTTGCCGGCCGCGGTATTAAATTTAGTCCCCGGCTTTTGCGGCCTAGTGCATTAAACTCCCGCCCCCGGGCCTGCCAGTCAGGGGTAAGGGCGGGATGGTCGGCCTGACGCCGA
The DNA here is from genome assembly GCF_048569485.1 of Anomaloglossus baeobatrachus. NCBI lineage: Eukaryota > Metazoa > Chordata > Amphibia > Anura > Aromobatidae > Anomaloglossus > Anomaloglossus baeobatrachus. The sequence goes on along the minus strand of NC_134356.1, from coordinate 405,973,624 downwards.
CTGTGAGGGCTGGAGCATACTTTAGTGTCCTCCTCCCCCCTCACTCATCACTCTGGGGCACCAGATTCCCGCACTTTATTGATCACGCCCACGGCTCCCTCCTCCCCTTAGAACGCCGGCAGCCATGTTTTAATCACATTCTGCCGGTGGAGAACTTCTGGCTGCAGATCTGGGAGACCCAAGGCAGGGGATTTGGTGGACACACACCGCTCTGGGCGGTCGGTAAGCCACACCGGTCACACGGTGCTGGTTCCCCTAGGGTGCCGAACTCTATATATATATATATATATATATATATATTATATTATATTATATTATATTATATTATATTATATTATATTATATTATATTATATTATATTATATTATATTATATTATATTATTTCATTATTTCATTATTTCATTATTTCATTATTTCATTATTTCATTATTTCATTATTTCATTATTTCTAGGTTCGGCCGCAGTGTTTAGCCTTTGGCTATATACCCTCAGTGATTACTCTCCTAGGAGAGAACAGCATGTCGGTCACAAGGAGCAAGGGTGCCAAGACACAGGGTTATTTTGCAACCTGTACCTCTTGTGCGGCTATGCTACCTGCAGGTTCCACCTACCCTCACTGTGAGCAATGCTCGGGCCCTGTGGCACTTGCTCAGCCGGAGCCTCGGGCACTGGTGGGACCCTCGGCCCAGACAGAACCGCCGGCCTCCCCTGTCCAGGCGGCAGGGACAGAGTTTGCAGTTTTAGCTGAGAAACTCTGAGTCACTTTCACAATCCATGGCTCAGTCTATGGACAAATGGTCTGCTAAGATACTAGAAGCCTTACAGTCCAGACCGGCCCTTACACAGGCCCCGGGCACAGCGGGGTCATCGTCCCCAGGCCCCTCTCGGTCTGCGCCGCAGCATGCTCCTGGGGTGGGCCCTAGATATCACGTGGAGGACTCCGGCACGGACCGCAGTCCCAGACCGGCTAAGCAGGCTCGCTGGGAATCTTCCCCGACTTCATCACGCTGTTCGGGGTCTCAGCTTGAGGACTCTCTGGAGGATGAGGCAGAGGTCGCAGCCCAGGGCTCTGACCCTGACGTTGCTCTCAATCTTGATACACCTGAAGGGGACGCCATAGTAAATGACCTTATAGCGTCAATCAACCAGGTGTTAGATCGATCTCCCCCGCCTCTACCTGTGGAGGAGTCGGCTTCACAGCAGGAGAAACACCAGTTTAGGTTTCCCAAACGTACACGGAGTGCTTTTTTCGATCACTCTAACTTCAGAGATGCTGTCCAGAAGCACAGAGCTTTTCCAGACAAGCGCTTTTCTAAGCGCCTTAATGACACACATTACCCTTTCCCCTCTGACGTAGTCAAGGGTTGGGCTCAATGTCCCAAGGTGGATCCTCCAGTCTCTAGACTGGCGGCTAGATCCGTAGTATCAGTGGCTGACGGTTCATCGCTCAAGGATGCCACTGACAGGCAGATAGAGCTCCTAATGAAATCCATCTATGAAGCCACAGGCGCGTCTTTCGCCCCGGCCTTTGCAGCCGTATGGGCACTCCAAGCTATCTCAGCTTGTCTGTCTGAGATTAATGCGGTCACACGTACCTCTGTTCCGCAAGTAGCGTCTTTGACTTCTCAGGCGTCGGCTTTTTCGTCCTACGCCATGAACGCCGTCCTGGACTCTGCTAGCCGTACAGCGGTAGCATCCGCCAATTCGGTGGCAGTCCGCAGGGCCATGTGGCTGCGCGAATGGAAGGCAGACTCTGCTTCCAAGAAGTTCTTGACCGGCTTGCCTTTTTCTGGCGACCGATTGTTTGGTGAGCAATTGGATGAAATTATTAAGCAATTTAAGGGAAAGGACTCGTCCTTACCCCAATCCAAGCCAAAAAGACCTCAGCAACAGAAAATTCAGGCGAGGTTTCGGTCCTTTCGGCCCTCAGCCAGATCCCAATCATCCTCGTCCAACAGGCCACAGAAGAGCCAGAGGAACTCTTCTGCATGGCGGTCTAAGTCACGTCCTCCAAAGACCGCCGGAGGCACCGTCTCCAAGGCGGCCTCCTCATGACTTTCGGCCTCCTCATGACTTTCGGCCTCCACCCGCATCCTCTGTCGGTGGCAGGCTCTCCCGCTTTGGCGACGCCTGGTGGCCACATGTCCAAGACTGATGGGTGAGAGACATTCTGTCTCACGGTTACAGGATAGAGTTCTGCTCTCGTCCTCCGACTCGTTTCTTCAGAACATCTCCGCCCCCCGAGCGAGCCGATGCACTTGCTCAGGCGGTGGACACTCTGAAGACAGAAGGAGTTGTGATCCCCGTTCCCCTTCAGGAACGTGGTCGCGGTTTTTACTCCAACCTGTTCGTGGTGCCAAAAAAGGACGGATCATTCCGTCCCGTTTTGGACCTCAAATTGCTCAACAGACATGTGAAAACCAGACGGTTTCGCATGGAATCCCTCCGCTCTGTCATCGCCTCGATGTCACAAGGAGGCTTCCTAGCATCAATCGACATCAGGGATGCCTATCTCCATGTGCCGATCGCACCAGAGCATCAACGCTTCCTGCGTTTCGCCATTGGGGACGAACACCTTCAGTTTGTGGCACTGCCTTTCGGCCTGGCGACAGCCCCACGGGTCTTCACCAAGGTCATGGCATCCGTTGTGGCAGTCCTGCACTCTCAGGGCCACTCGGTGATCCCTTACTTAGACGATCTCCTGGTCAAGGCACCCTCCCGGGTGGCATGTCAACACAGCCTGGCCGTTGCTCTGGAGACTCTCCAGAGGTTCGGGTGGATCATCAATTTCCCAAAGTCAAAATTGACTCCGGCCCAATCACTGACTTACCTCGGGATGGAGTTTCATACTCTCTCAGCGATAGTCAAGCTTCCGCTGGACAAACAGCGTTCGCTGCAAGCTGGGGTGCACTCTCTCCTTCGGGCCCAGTCACACCCCTTGAGGCGCCTCATGCACTTCCTGGGGAAGATGGCGGCAGCGATGGAGGCAGTCCCCTTTGCGCAGTTTCATCTGCGTCCACTCCAATGGGACATTCTCCGCAAATGGGACAGGAGGTCGACGTCCCTAGACAGGAACGTCTCCCTTTCTCTGGCAGCCAAAACCTCTCTTCAGTGGTGGCTCCTTCCCACTTCTTTGTCGAAGGGAAAATCCTTCCTGCCCCCATCCTGGGCTGTGGTCACGACGGACGTGAGTCTGTCAGGGTGGGGAGCGGTTTTTCTCCACCACAGGGCTCAGGGAACCTGGACTCCGACAGAGTCCTCCCTTCAGATAAATGTTCTGGAGATAAGGGCAGTGTACCTAGCCCTAAAGGCGTTCCATCGGTGGCTGGAGGGCAGGCAGATCCGCATACAGTCGGACAACGCCACGGCGGTCGCGTACATCAACCACCAGGGCGGCACGCGCAGCCGCCAAGCCTTCCAAGAAGTTCGGCGGATTCTGCTGTGGGCGGAGGCAACAGCCTCCACCATCTCCGCAGTTCACATCCCGGGCGTAGAAAACTGGGAAGCAGACTTTCTCAGTCGCCAGGGCATGGACGCAGGGAAATGGTCTCTTCAAGGGCCATTTTTCCATCTGAATTCTACGGCACTCAACCTGACTGTGTGGCCATTGAGTCCTGGCTACTAGCGTCCTCAGGCTTATCTCAAGATGTCATTGCCACTATGAGACAGGCCAGGAAACCAACGTCCGCCAAGATCTATCATAGGACTTGGAGGATCTTCTTATCCTGGTGCTCTGATCAGGGTTTTACCCCCTGGCCGTTTGCCTTACCCACTTTTCTGTCTTTCCTTCAATCCGGAATGGACAAGGGGTTGTCTCTCGGCTCTCTCAAGGGACAAGTATCGGCGCTATCCGTATTTTTTCAAAAGCGTCTAGCCAGGCTTCCGCAAGTCCGCACGTTCCTGCAGGGAGTTTGCCACATAGTCCCACCTTACAAGAGGCCGCTGGAACCATGGGATCTTAACAGAGTGCTAAAGGCTCTTCAGAAACCACCTTTCGAGCCACTGCGGGATGTCTCCCTTTCACGTCTTTCACAGAAGGTGGTCTTTCTAGTGGCAGTCACATCGCTCCGTAGAGTGTCGGAGTTGGCAGCGCTGTCATGCAAAGCCCCCTTCCTGGTTTTTCACCAGGATAAGGTGGTTCTGCGTCCGGTCCCGGAATTTCTCCCTAAGGTGGTATCCCCTTTTCATCTCAATCAGGATATCTCCTTACCTTCTTTTTGTCCTCATCCAGTTCACCAATGTGAAAAGGAGTTGCATTTGTTAGATCTAGTGAGAGCACTCCGGCTCTACATTTCTCGCACGGCGCCCCTGCGCCGTTCTGATGCGCTCTTTGTCCTTGTCGCTGGCCAGCGTAAGGGGTCGCAGGCTTCCAAGTCAACCTTGGCTCGGTGGATCAAGGAACCGATTCTTGAAGCCTACCGTTCTTCTGGGCTTCCGATTCCTGCAGGGCTGAAAGCCCATTCTACCAGAGCCGTGGGTGCATCCTGGGCATTGCGGCACAAGGCTTCGGCTCAGCAGGTGTGTCAGGCGGCTACCTGGTCGAGTCTGCACACTTTCACGAAACACTATCAGGTGCATACCTATGCTTCGGCAGATGCCAGCCTAGGTAGGCGAGTCCTTCAGGCGGCGGTTGCCCACCTGTAAGAGGGAGCCGTTGTCGGCTCTTTTTATTGGGGTATTCTTTTACCCACCCAGGGACTGCTTTTGGACGTCCCAATTGTCTGGGTCTCCCAATGGAGCGACAAAGAAGAAGGGAATTTTGTTTACTTACCGTAAATTCCTTTTCTTCTAGCTCCTATTGGGAGACCCAGCACCTGCTCCTGTTCCCTTCGGGCTGTTGTTCTTTGTGTACACATGTTGTTCATGTTGAATTGTTCTTTTGGTTCATGGTTTCAGTTCTCCGAACATCCTTCGGATTGAATTTACCTTAGACCAATTTATAAGTTTCCTCCTTCCTGCTTTTGCACCAAAACTGAGGAGCCCGTGATGCACGGGAGGGTGTATAGGCAGAGGGGAGGGGTTACACTTTTTAAAGTGTAATACTTTGTGTGGCCTTCGGAGGCAGAAGCTATACACCCAATTGTCTGGGTCTCCCAATAGAAGCTAGAAGAAAAGGAATTTACGGTAAGTAAACAAAATTCCCTTCGTTTTCAGGCTTTCATTAATGTTGCACAGGTGATGGAATTATTCTTTGTCTAATATTGAGGAAAACCTGAAAATTTGATCTGTTGATGGGTCTTGAGGACTGGAGTTGAGAAACACTGCCCTAGGGGACTATAAGGATCAGCAGTCTTGATCCTCCTTGTTTTCTCCTGATCAGAGCAGCACTACTCAAATCGGGAGAAGAGCTCATCTGTTGTAACAGGCAGTACTCTGCTGCTGGTTACAGAACCAGAGCTACAGGAGTCACCACATGACCCTTTGCTACCATGACAACCATTGGATCCACGTGATCATGTCACGTGACTTCGGTATCGGGCGGTGAGTAAACTTCTACCGCGACCGCTATTATAATGGCGCGGTCACATTTTGACAGCGCTATTTAAGGGGTTAACAGGTACGGTCAGATCTCGGATCTGCCCCCGCCTGCTTGGCACACATGTCAGCTGTACAAATTTGCTGACGTGCGTGGATCCCCGTGGCAGCCGGGTGGGATTAACATTATGACCGCTAGGATGTAATTTTACTGTCCTCGGTCATTAAGGGGTTAATTGAGCTCACCTGGAAAACGAATTATCACAGATGTCTGCGATTGATTTCAGTGATGTAAGAGTCCTGAGACACAATACCATCCATCGTTTTTATTTATTTTTTGGATAATCAAATCTGACACTAAAATCCAATTTGCATAATAATCAGGAACGCGTTGTCAATTTCTTTTCACATTTCTAAGTTGTAATTACAATGTGAGTGAAAATTGTATAAAGAGAGAGGAGGTGGTTTATATACTCCTAACATTAATTTTTTTTATTTATTTTTTTTTTTTTTAGGTCATGATGCATGAGGAAAAAAAAAATACCTTGTATCGGACTTTAATCGGGATTTTATTATGCTTTATGTATATAAGCAAAACCAACATACTTCTGGTCATAGGAATTTCGTAGATGCATGTACTCTTAATTTTTTGTATTCACAAATTGCTTCTTCACAACTCGTCCTAATACATACAGAAATTTATAAAGATGCGCAGGAATAGGATAAAAATCGCATCTGTATAGTACATAGATAATACATATCTGTAGCAGTACACACCATTGCTCGAACACTAAAATAGAAAGCCGGGTCCTTTTTGGTTTTTTTTGTTTTTTTTTTTTTGTTTTTTTTTCTTCTCCCCCCTTTTCATTTTTACCAATTTTTGATTCTTTTCAAAATAACTAAGTTATTTGTGTTTTTAGCAACTACAATATCACAATCATTTGTTTTACAAGATATTATTTATAAACCAAAATATTAATGTATAGCTCCGTTTTAAAACCTTCATATTCCCGTCCGTGTAAGCTCTGTAAATTATTGTATGCACAACATTAAACTATTGCAACCGCTTACAGACAAGGTAACTATGTAATATAATGTATGTTACAAATCAATACTTGTACATTGATCTGTATTAATGAAATATTTAGTTTTATTTTTCCTATTTTTTAAAGGTGTCAGCTTGACCGTGGGGATGTAGTAGATTTTGTATATATAAAAGGTATATACTGCTGGGGCTCTTTCCTTGATACTGTCTTTTTTTTTTTCTATGGAAAATGTACAGGAAATATAACAGATCACTTTGTTGAGCTGTTTGAAAGAGTCTTTGTAACAATTTTTTAAATAAAGTGTGCTCCGTTCTATGTTGGTATTAAAGGCATATTCATCATTTTATAATTTTTGGTTTTTACCAAAGTGCTTTTAAAAGGTTTCAAGTCTGATTTTTAGAAATATGTTTAGTTGATAATACAGATTATTCTGTATTGTCCATGCAGGGTTTAATTTACATTTTAATAAAATATTTGCTGTAAATCTGCTGGCAGGTAAGTTCTGTATTCTGTCATGTACAGAAGAGATAAGGGGTCTTACTGATAACCATTCTACAATTAGAAGTGATTTTTGTCAAGTCCATTGAATTAGAGAAGTCACCTTTTCAATTTTAAGGTGATGTCACACACAGCGACGGCGACAACGATGTCGCTGCTACGTCACCATTTTCTGTGACGTACCAGCGACGTCCCGTCGCTGGCGCTGTGTGTGACATCCAGCAACGACCTGGCCCCTGCTGTGAGGTCGACGCTCGTTGCTGAATGTCCTGCCTCATTTTTTTTGCTCGTTGCTGTCCCGCTGTGAAGCACACATCGCTGTGTGTGACAGCGAGAGAGTGACAAACTGAAGCGAGCAGGGAGCCAGCTTCTGGCAGCCCGCGGTAAGCTGTAACCAAGGTAAACATTGGGTAACCAAGAAGCCCTTTCCTTGGTTACCCGATATTTACCTTCGTTACCAGCGTCCGCCGCTCTCACGCTGCCTGTACTGCTGGCTCCCTGCACGCCAGAGTACACATCGGGTAAATAAGCAAGGGTTTGCTTATTAACCCGATGTGTACTCTGACGTGCAGGGAGCCAGCACTAAGCGGTGTGTGCTGGTAACCAATGTAAATATTGGTAACAAAGGCCTTGGTTACCCGATATTTACCTTAGTTACCAAGCGCAGCACCGCTTCCACCCGTCACTGCTGGCTGGTGAGATCTGCCTTTTTTGACAGCTCACCAGCGACCATGTAACGACGCAGCAGTGATCCTGATAAGGTCAGGTCGCCCGTCGTGATCGCTGCTGCGTCGCTATGTGTGAACCCAGCATTAGAGACCCAAAAGATAAGCAACAAAGCAGTGTCCAGGAATGCACTTGCTTTGCATCTGTGCCCTAAGACAACATATGGGAGGGCATGGGCTAAATCAACGTTCTGTTTTATTCTTTGCTTATATTGCGCCATCACATTCTGCTGCGCTTTACAGACCTCACTATTGCTGTCCTCATTGGGGGCTCACAATCTAAATTCCGTATCGGTATGTCTTTGGGACATGGGAGGAAACCCATGCAAAGCACGCAAACACACGGGTCGAAAATACAAACTCCTTGAAGATGATGTCATGGATGAGATTTGAACAGAATCCCCGTGCTGCAAAGCACCAATGCTGCCGAAAGGGAAAGTATAATCAAACAATGTCTAGTATGATCAATTACCTGCTACAGTGAATGCAACTAGGTAAGTAAAACCACCAGAAAACAGCATGTGGCCAGTAAAGTGAAATTAAGATTTTATGAATACTATACAGTATGTCCACCCATATCCTGTCCCCCGCCATTAACTTGAGAACAGCGGCAACTAAAGGCATAGAAGTGGTGTCTAGGTATAGTAAAGTAGCCATGTCTAGGTATAGTAAAGTGTTTCATTGCATGGCTAATCTATAGCGCCACCTGGTGGAAAACAACAGAGTTAGCATTTTTATCTCAAACTGAACGAGAGAGAAAAAGTGAATTACAAAGTTGTAGGGCATCATCAATTCAATACGAATCGACACCTAGTATACCCAGGATATGGGTAGACACACTGATACATCATTAGAGTCTCAGACAGATGTATACAATGTCCACAAATAACAAAATACCAATCTTCCACCAGATTACATACCTGTGAAAAATGATTCTTAAAGAGGTTGTCCCACTAACAAAGTACATTATAAAAAAGGTCTTTGTAATAGGTTCCACAATTGTTTGTATTAAAATAAAATATGTTCCTGTGCTGAGCCTTATAAATGTGCCTACTGTGTAAGGTCTTATTTGCTATGTCTAGTCATGCAGAGCTGGTCCAGTTCATAGACGGCACCTACAGCAGCTCCTGGCATGTGTGCATGAAAATGAGTGCAATAAAAATGTCAACTCATTCTGCAAAAAAAGCAAGCAGTAACATGACTGTTAACAGGAAAATAAAAAAAAAAAAATATGGCTCTCAAATTATGGTGATGCAATTTTTTTTTTTTTAAAGCATTTGCTTTAGTGTGTGATATTAGCCAAACATAAAAAGTGGATAGAAACCTGGTATTACTGTAATCGCATAGAATAGAACCGGCTCATCACTTATACTGCACTGGGTATTTCGTTAAAAAAGAAGGGAATTTTGTTTACTTACCGTAAATTCCTTTTCTTCTAGCTCTAATTGGGAGACCCAGACAATTGGGTGTATAGGCTATGCCTCCGGAGGCAGCACAAAGTATTACACTCAAAAGTGTTAAGCCCCTCCCCTTCTGCCTATACACCCCCCGTGCTCCCACGGGCTCCTCAGTTTTGGTGCAAAAGCAAGAAGGAGGAAAAAGAATTATAAACTGGTTTAAAGTAACATCGATCCGAAGGAATATCGGAGAACTGAAACCATTCAACATGAACAACATGTGTACACAAAAAAACAGGGGCGGGTGCTGGGTCTCCCAATTAGAGCTAGAAGAAAAGGAATTTACGGTAAGTAAACAAAATTCCCTTCTTCTTTGTCGCTCTATTGGGAGACCCAGACAATTGGGATGTCCAAAAGCAATCCCTGGGTGGGTAAAATAATACCTCGTAAGAGAGCCGTAAAACGGCCTTTTCCTACAGGTGCGCAATCGCCGCCTGAAGGACTCGTCTACCTAGACTGGCATCCGCCGAAGCATAGGTATGCAACTGATAGTGTTTCGTGAAAGTGTGCAGGCTCGACCAGGTAGCCGCCTGACACACCTGCTGAGCCGTATCCTGGTGTCTCAAAGCCCAGGACGCGCCCACGGCTCTGGTAGAATGGGCCTTCAGCCCTGAGGGAACTGGAAGCCCAGCCGAACGGTGGACTTCGAGAATTGGCTCCTTGATCCACCGAGCCAAGGTTGATTTGGAAGCCTGTGACCCTTTACGCTGGCCAGCGACAAGGACAAAAAGTGCATCCGAGCGGCGCAGGGGCGCCGTACGAGAAATGTAGAGTCTGAGTGCTCTCACCAGATCTAACAAGTGCAAATCCTTTTCACATTGGTGAACTGGATGAGGACAAAAAGAAGGTAAGGAGATATCCTGATTGAGATGAAAGGGGGATACCACCTTAGGGAGAAATTCCGGAACCGGACGCAGAACCACCTTGTCCTGGTGAAACACCAGTAAAGGGGCTCTGCATGACAGCGCTGCTAGCTCGGACACTCTCCGAAGTGAAGTGACTGCTACTAGAAAAAACCCTTTCTGCGAAAGGCGTGAGAGAGAGAAATATCTCTCATTGTCTCGAATGGTGATTTCTAAAGAACCAGCAGCACCCTGTTCAGAATCCAGGGTTCTAACGTCAGCTTGTAAGAAGGAACGATGTGACAAACCCCCTGCAGGAACGTGCGTACCTGTGGAAGTCTGGCTAGGCGCTTCTGGAAAAAACACAGAGAGCGCTGAGACTTGTCCCTTAAGGGAGTTGAGCGACAAACCCTTTTCCAGTCCAGAATGAAGGAAGGACAGAAAAAATGGGCAAGGCAAAGTGCCAGGGAGAAGAACCCTGAGCAGAGCACCACGACAGGAAAATTTTCCACGTCCTGTGGTAGATCTTGGCGGACGTTGGTTTCCTAGCCTGTCTCATAGTGGCAATGACGTCTTGAGATAATCCTGAAGACGCTAGGATCCAGGACTCAATGGCCACACAGTCAGGTTGAGGGCCACAGAATTGAGATGGAAAAAACGGCCCTTGAGACAGCAAGTCTGGTCGGTCTGGTAGTGCCCACGGTTGGCCGACCGTGAGATGCCACAGATCCGGGTACCACGACCTCCTCGGCCAGTCTGGAGCGACGAGGATGACGCGGCGGTAGTCGGCCCTGATCTTGCGTAACACTCTGGGCAACAGTGCCAGCGGAGGAACACATAAGGGAGCTGAAACTGCGACCAATCCTGAACTAAGGCGTCTGCCGCCAGAGCTCTGGGATCTGGAGACCGTGCCATGAACGTCGGTACCTTGTTATTGTGCCGGGACGCCATGAAGTCGACGTCCGGCACCCCCCAGCGGCAACAGATCTCCTGAAACACGCCCGGGTGAAGGGACCATTTCCCTGTGTCCATGCCCTGGCGACTGAGATAATCCGCTTCCCAGTTTTCCACGCTTGGAATGTGAACTGCAGAGATGGTGGAGGCCGTGGCTTCCACCCACATCAAAATCCGCCGGACTTCCTGGGAGGCTTGCCGACTGCGTGTGCCGCCTTGGTGGTTGATGTATGCCACCACTGTGGAATTGTCCGACTGAATTCTGATCTGCTTGCCTTCCAGCCACTGCTGGAAAGCTTTCAGGGCAAGATACCCTGCCCGTATTTCCAGAAAATTGATCTGAAGCGAGGACTCTTGCTGGGTCCACGTACCCTAAGCCCTGTGGTGGAGAAAAACCGCTCCCCACCCTGACAGACTCGCGTCCGTCGTGACTACTTCCCAGGATGGGGGTAGGAAAGATTTCCCCTTCGCTAATGAAGTGGGAATAAGCCACCACCGAAGGGAAGCTTTGGTCGTCTGAGAGAGGGAGATGATCCTGACGAGGGACGTCGGCTTCCTGTCCCATTTGCATAGGATGTCCCATTGAAGGGGACGCAGGTGAAATTGCGCGAAAGGGACTGCCTCCATTGCTGTCACCATCTTCCCCAGGAAGTGCGTGAGGCGCCTCACGGGGTGTGACTGGCCTTGAAGGAGAGATTGTTCCCCTTTCCGTAGTGACTGCTGTTTGATCAGCGGAAGCTTCACTATCGCTGAGAGTATGAAACTTCGTGCCAAGATATGTCAGCGATTGGGCCGGTGTCAGATTTGACTTTGGAAAATTGATGATCCACCCGAAACCCTGAAGAGTCTCCAGGGTAGCGTCAAGGCTGCGTTGGCATGCCTCTATAGAGGGTGCCTTGATCAGCAGATCGTCCAAATACTGGATCACCGAGTGACCCAGGGAGTGTAGAAGCGCTACTACAGTAGCCATAACCTTGGTAAAAACCCGTGGGGCTGTTGCCAGGCCGAACGGCAGTGCCACGAATTGCAGGTATTCGTGTCCTATGGCGAAGCGCAAGAAGCGCTGGTGCTCTGGAGCAATCGGTACATGGGGATACGCATTTTTGATATCGATTGATGCAAGGAAATCTCCTTGGGACATTGAGGCGATGACGGAGCGGAGGGATTCCATCCGGAACCGCCTGGTTTTTACCCGTCTGTTGAGCAGTTTCAGGTCCAGGACCGGGCGGAAAGACCCGTCCTTCTTTGAGACCACCAACAAGTTGGAGTAAAAACCGTGGCTCTGTTGCTGAAGAGGAACAGGGATCACCACTCCTTCAGCCGTCAGAGTGCGCCGCGCCTGCAGAGGAGCCTCGGCTCGCTCGGGAGGCGGGGATGACCTGAAGAATCGAGTCGGGGGACGAGAGGTAAACTCTATCTCGTAACCGTGAGACAGAATAACTCTCACCCAGCGGTCTTTTATTTGTGGCAGCCCGGTGTCGCAAAAGCGGGAGAGCCTGCCACCGACCGAGGATGCTACTAGCGGAGGCCGAAAGTCATGAGGAAGCCGCTTTGTTAGCGGCGCCCCCGGTGGTCTGTTTAGGACGTGACTTAGACCGCCATGCATCAGAGCTCCTTTGTCTTTCTGAGACCTTGTGGACGAGGAGAATTGGGACCTGCCCGCGCCCCGAGAGGAGCGAAACCTCGACTGCCCTCTCCTCTGTTGGGATATGTTTGGTTGGGACTGGGGTAAGGATGTATCCTTTCCCTTGGATTGTTTGATGACTTCATCCAGACGCTCGCCAAACAACCTGTCGCCACAAATTGGCAAACTGGTTAAGCGCTTTTTTGGAAGCAGAATCTGCCTTCCATTCCCGTAGCCATAAGGCCCTGCGGAGTACCACCGAATTGGCGGCCGCAACCGCCGTACAGCTCGCAGAGTCCAGGACAGCACTAATAGCGTTGCCGAAGTTTGGGAGGTAATGGATGCCACTTGTGGCGCGGCCGTGCATGTGGCTGCTTCAATTTGCGCTTGACCTGCTGAGATAGCTGGTAGCGCCCATACGGCTGCGAATGCTGGGACAAAAGAAGCTCCGATAGCTTCATAGATGGATTTCAACCAGAGCTCCATCTGCCCGTCAGTGGCATCTTTGAGCGAGGCTCCATCTTCCACTGCAAGTAATGATCTAGCCGCCAGTCTGTGAGATTGGAGGGTCCACTCTGAGACACTGAGTCCAACCTTTAACCACGTCAGGTGGAAAAGGACAACGTGTATCCTTAAGGTGCTAAGAAAAAACGCTTATCTGGACAAGCATGGTGATTCTGGACTGCCTCTCTGGAATCAGAATGGTCTAGAAACATACTCGGTGTACGCTTGGGGAACCTGAAGCGGAATTACTCCTGCTGATAATCTGACTCCTCCGCCGGAGGAGCTGAGGGAGAAATATCCAGCATTTGATTGATGGACGCAATGAGATCGTTCACTATGGCGTCCCCGTCTGGAGTATTACGATTGAGAGCGCCCTCAGGATCAGAATCCTGATCAGCTGTCTCCGCATCATCAACCGGAGATTCCCCCCGCTGAGACCCTGAACAACATGATGTCGAGGGAAATTCTAAGCGAGCCCGCTTAGTCGGTCTGGGGCTGGGGTCTAAGTCAGAACCCTCAGCCTGGAATGTATCCCGGGAGGACATTGTTGGTCCAATTGAGGGGGGCCAGGGAACAATGATTTAACAGAGTCCCTTTGCTGAGATACCGGCCTGGACTGCAAGGCTTCTAGTATCTCAGCCATAGTCTCAGAGAGTTTTGCAAACTCCATCCCCGTCACTAAGGACCGTGTCAACAGGTGTCTCCCCCTGGGCCCCTCTTAGCAGATGCTCTGGCTGATGAAGAGAGTCACAGGGGCCACACATTGCACACAATGAGGGTCAATGGGACCTGCCGGCAGCTGGGTCGTACAAGCGGCGCAGGCAGCCTAATAATCCTGTTTTTTTGGCACCCCTGTCTTTGTGGGGCCATGCTATTGTTTTCCCTGATTAACACAAAAGGGTAAATAGCCATAATGAACTGTGCTCATACAGTGTAAAGTATATAGTAATAACACAGAATGTATCAATACACTACAGCACCATGGGGGTAACCCCCCAGGTGCTGCTTACCAGCCGCCTAAAGCGGTTGTGAGGCCACCAGAGACCGTGTCTGGGTTTCCCAGGGTTAATCCCTCTCTGCAGCGTCGGAGGAGCTGACAGGAAATGGCTGCGGCGTCCTGACGAGAGGAGGGAGCCGTGGGCGTCTCACACAGTGCACAGTGAGGGGAGTGGAGTATGCAAAGCATGCTCCAGCCCTCATGCTGCTCGTTTGTCCCTCTCTTCCGTGCAGCGTCCCGCCCTTCCCCCTGCCTGTCAGGGCTGAGGGCGGGAAAAAGGAAGCTAGGCCGCAAGAAAGCCGGGGACTCGAGTATAAGCGTCGCCGCCGTAAAAGCGCGGCCGACGCCGAAGTCCACGGCGAACTACAAGTCCCAGCCGCGCCGCAGTTTCCCATGGCAGCGGCGGTTAGCGCGGTAGCCCCTACATATAAACACACTCAGCGACGCTGAGTGTGTAATGGCACATATAGACCCGGTCAGCGCCGCGGTCCCCGGTGCACTAGCATACCCAGCAAAGCTGAGGTGTTGCCGTGCACGGTCCATACAGGGATACAGAGTACCTTCAAGATGCAGGGCCATGTCCCTGAACGGAACCCGGCTCCTATCCAGCAGTCTCCACAGGAGTTGTGGATGAAGCACGGTCTCAGTGCCTGGAGACCGATAGGATCCCACTTCACCAGAGCCCTGAGGGGGATGGGGAAGGAAAGCAGCATGTGGGCTGCAGCCTCCGTACCCGCAATGGATACCTCAACCTTAACAACACCGCCGACAAGAGTGGGGTGAGAAGGGAGCATGCTGGGGGCCCTATATGGGCCCACTTTTCTTCCATCCGACCTGGTCAGCAGCTGCTGCTGACCAATCTGTGGAGCTGTGCTGTGCATGTCTGCCTCCTTCGCACAAAGCAAAAAACTGAGGAGCCCGTGGGAGCACGGGGGGTGTATAGGCAGAAGGGGAGGGGCTTAACACTTTTGAGTGTAATACTTTGTGCTGCCTCCGGAGGCATAGCCTATACACCCAATTGTCTGGGTCTCCCAATAGAGCGACAAAGAAAAAAATCTTAACCTGCTGTTATTCTGCTTTCTAAAGAGAACAGTGAGGCTAAGTTGCATTTATCCTGTGTTTTACACGGAGCGCTTACACAAGCTTTTACTTGTAAATCTCTGAAATACGGGATTCAAACGGAACCCTTGATGAAACATTCACTATAATGAGGCAGATGGAGACTCTGGACCCTTTCTGGCCTATAATCTAGGGGTGTCCAGCTTTTTGAGCATTCTTAAAAGCCAGGTTGACCATAGTTGTGTGCAATTCTGAAAAGACAACTCCCATCTGACCTGCCAGCAGTGTCTAAGTAAAGGTGGCGTTAAACGCTACGATCTATCGTGCGATCGCATGAGCGATGGCACCCGCCCCCATCGTTTGTGCGTCACGGGCAGTTTGTTGCCTGTGGCGCACAATGTCATTAACCTCCATCACACGTACTTACCTCCCTAATGACGTCGCTGTGGGCGGTGAACATCCTCTTCCTGAAGGGGGTGGGACGTTAGACGTCACACAGCGGCCGCCCAATAGAAGCGGAGGGGCGGAGATGAGCGGCCGGAACACCCCGCCCACCTTCCTTCCTCATTGCCGGCGGGATGCAGGTAAGCTGTGTTTGTCGTTCCCGGGGTGTCACACGTAGCGACGTGTGCTGCCTCAGGAACGACAAACAACCGGCGTGCAGTAGGAGGAATGGCATTATGAAAATGAACGACGTGTCAACAAGCAACGATAAGGTGAGTATTTTTGCTTGTTAACAGTCAATCGGAGATGTCACACGCTACGACATCTCTAACGATGCCAGATGTGCGGCACAAATTCCGTGACCCCGACGAGCTATCGTTAGATATATTGCAGCGTGTGACGGGGCCTTTACTCCTCTGCCTCAATATAGTGAATGGATCCCTCATAGGTGTCCTCTGAATAATATCATATATTTGGAGATGTATATGTAAATCCCATAGTAAGTGCTCAGTGCAGAGCACAGGATAAATGTAATTCAAAATGTCAGGTAAGATGTTCCCAATAGAAGCTTAAACTCATTAAAAGATCTATTACTGCATTTTTTTTTTTTGTACTATGTTGATTTGTGGTATCAGCTTTACTTGCTAAGGCACCGCCGCTCCTTCTGGTCACATGGATATGACCTCACACAGGTCCTGCAAGGGAAAAAGTGAATAGTTTGTATAATACTTATGCTAATTCTAACAGGGGGAGAGGATAACTATGAATATATTATCTGAACCTCAGCTGCTGTCACTCAAGAAGCTGCTGATTTTATAAACTTTACATTCTTGGGTTTCAAAACCTATATATCCAAGCTGACCACTACAGGTATGTAGAGAATCAGCCTGATCGTGCCAGTATAGCACGGGCTTTAGGTTATATGCAAAAATCCTGATAATTGGTTCCCTTTAATTACTTGCAAATTTCTTAAGTTTGATATTTCAGAATTTAGTAATTTCATCATATAAGAATAGTATTGCGAGACTGAGCATTAGCCTATGAAATCTTTAGGTATATAAACAGTCGGGTAAACTTTATAGAAAATGTAAAAAAGTTCACACTACAGTGATTTTATCATGAAAGTAAGGAATTTAAATAGAAGCATGCAATGCTGATTTCCTCATCTCAATCAGTTTATTGAAACCGCCAACAACAGTTGTAGGCATGTTATTCCAGTAGAACTGGCTTCTCACAGTACCATTCACAAAGTGTAGGGCTGTTCTGTAGTGACTATACACACCTGCCCATACTGTAACACCACCATAGGCTCGTCTGATGACAACAGTGACTGCTGCATAACGCTCTTCTCCTTGACGTTTCCAACATTGTTAGTGGCCATCATATCTGCTCAGTGTGAATCGACTTTCATCAGTGAACAGCACTGAGACCCGCTGGTCCCTCGGCCAGCGTAGATGGCACCTGTGCCTGGTGGTATGGTTCAAACACTTGTGATTTTTGCCATCAAGCTCCTTGTTAGCGAGCAGATAGTTATGCAACAAGTACTGAAACATTGAACAGTTGGACATGTGCATCCAAAGGTTTAGAGAAGGTCACATTAAGTTCACTTGGAAGGGTAAAGTGCATTTTAGGTCATCCTGACACTTCACCCCAAAGCCAAATATCCATAACTTTTTTAAGTAGTGTATGATTTATTATTCTGGCCAAAAAGAATGTTATATCATTGCTCAAATGCCTGACTGCACTATCCATGGTGTTCAATATCACACTGGGTGAGTAGTTCATATGAAATTTAGCCAATCCAAATCCATACATATGCTGGAGCACTCTGCATGTAAACGGCAAGTTTATAACACCTTTCAGAGGCTGCAGAAGGTTTAACTATCTGTCTGGTTAAAGAAGCCCTCCCATTATATATTTTTTTTATTTGCTAAACCTGTGTAAATGCATATGTAGTGTAATTGCATTACTGTAATCAACTGGATCACTTGATGGTTATTCCGACTTGCTGGATCACAGTGGGTGGGTTATTGTATGATTCTGAGCTAGATTTTACAATGTACGTTTATGGGGTGTCAGAACAAGACTGCTAAGGCTTACATTGTAAGAGCAACTTTTGGCTCATCCCTAGAACTCTGTATGAGCCAACAAGTCGCAATAGCCATCACATTATCTAGAAGAGGATTGAAGTAGCGCTGGAAACCAGAGAAGATGGCGGTCAGTGAGTTTATTAATGCACCTAAACTACACTACCTATCCATGCACGCAGGATTTTAATAGTTTTCATAAGTTTTATTTAATTTTTTTTTTTTTTTTTTTTGTAAGGATTATGGCACTGTAAGGACTCCTGACTACTCATTTGATGAGAAGCAGAGTGAGTGACAGTAGCATGACCTCACAGTTTCTATCACCGCCCTCAAACTAACTTATCATCAAGGAGAGGTGCAGGTGTTACTCAAATTGATACTTTCACTGCCCTGGTGACAATTTTTCAGGAAAAGCGACTGCAGTGTTAGAAGCAGTGACTATGATGGCAGCGGTGAATGAAAAGTAACCACAACTTCAATCACCTCTACTCAACTTGTATGTCAGTGGGAGTAGCTGTGGTGAGCGACCTCAGCACCTCCTTGATGGTTTTGTTTCAAGAGTGGTGATAGACACTGCAGAGAAGTGAGTGCAGCCTCAGCCTCCTGTTTGAGAATTCCCTCAAACAAACGTTACAGGAAATGAAGTTAAAAAAAAAAAAAGCACTGGAAATAGCAGGATAGGGAGTAGTATAGGAAATGTAATAAAGTTAATTTTAAAAGTGGTTATGGCTTAAAGATAGGTATTTATAAAGGAGTATATAGGTATTGGATCTTCCTTTTAAAGGGAAGGTGGTAGCAGGTTGCTGCACTTTTGATAGAATCCCTGTCTCCTCTGTTGTAGATGTAGCTGAGCTGTGTATAACCCTACCCACTCCACTGATTGTCAGCTTGCTGACGAAACCGTGTACACCGGCAGCTGCCAATCAGTGGTGGGGGTGACGTTACATAGATTAGCTGACTGGTCTGCCCTTTACTTAATGCTGTAGTGATAATCTCCTGCTGATAAAATAATATACTGATCCTTGACTTGAAACTACAGCACATAGTCTCGCAAGTGACAGTCCTGGATCGGACTCTCTTGCCCTAAATTATATTATGAAATTTTCTTAAAGTACTGCTAGTTTACTCATGTTAGGATATAATCACATAGTATTATACAATGGCCTTAACATTTAGGGAATTTGTGTGTTTTCTCTAATTTTGATATCCCGTGTGTCGCTGTGGCTCTCAAAGGATGAGAAATACAATCATTGGGCTGAAAGAAAAAAAGAAAAAAAAAAATCCCACCATCGGGCCTCCTTTTCCACATCCATGTCTCTGGTTTGTGTGATATTTATTTTCAAATGTACTGGCGCCATGGACTTGTGTAGAACCATTAAGCGCAATGGGCTTGGTCACACATCCGTGTTTTCACACAGACTGTGTCCATATGGACCACACGCATACACATACGAACTTTCACCTTAGACTGTGCAACACGTTTGTATCTTGCACAGATGTGTAAAGGAGGCCTCAGAGGGATTTCAGGAGCAGTCAAATCAACAGCTTGGTACAGTATGCAAAAAAATTTTGTAAAAAAAAAACAACAACCAAAAAACACACTGTTGACCTTGAACACCTAAAAGCCTGGACGTCCGCCAGTGCCATCAGTGATGGATGACCTGAGAATCCTTTCCATAGTGCAGAACAATACCTTCACAACATCCACCCAAGTGAAGAACATTCCAGGATGTAGGTGTTTCTGTATCAAAGTCTACCATAAAGAGAAGACTCTACGCGAGCAAATGCAAAGGATTTACCACAAGGAGCAAACAATCCGCCTTAAAAATAGAAAATCCAGATTAGATGTTTTTTTTTGGCAACGCTTAAAGAAGCCAGCACAATTATGGAAAAGCATAATTTGGGCAGATGAAACTAAGATCAACCTGTACCAGAATGATGGGGAAAAAAAAGTGCGGAGAAGGCTTGAAACGGCTCATGATCCAAAGCACAGCACATCCTCTGTAAAACATGGTGGAGGCAGTGTGATGGCCGGGCATTCATGGCATCCATTGGTACTAGGTCACAAGTGTTTATCGATGATGTGACTGAAGATAGAAACAGGCGGATGAATTCTGAAGTGTACAGGGATATACTTTCTTCTCCGTTTTAACCAAATACAACAAGATTGATTGGACATTTCTTAGTATAGATGGGCTATAACCTAAAACATAATGTGAAAGCAACTCAGATGTGGAATATTCAATCACTAAATTTCAACCCCAGCAAGCATGAAATCGAATAATAAAGCATTCAAAACTTCTATGTATGGCCACTAAACTTCCCTCTCAGTCCTGATGTATGGCCAAACAGTAATTTCTGATGATATATAGAGCCTCACCACTTTCGGGAGAAGTTTCGCAATAAATTGTGTGGTCCAGTTTCACCTTTTAACTATTCCGTAACTGATAAATGTCCAGCTAAAAAAAAATAATACATTTTTAAGACTAAAATGTTATATTTTTACATCCTAATGTTATAAAATTCTATGAAGCACCTGTGGGTTCAAAATACCTGTGGGGTGTCTGCTGCTTTGGCACCTCAAGGGCTCCGCTAATGAAGCCCACAATCTTTAATGAAATCTGCCTTCTAAAAGCCAACTAGCGCTCCTTCCCATCCAATCCCTGCCGTGTACTCAAACCGTGTACAACGGCATATGGGGTGCTACCATGTCTGGTAAAAATTGCATAACAAATTGTCCTGTCCATTTTCTACTGTTACTCCTCGTGGAAATTATAAATTTGGTGCTAAAACAGTAATTTAGTGGGGAAAAAAAGTAATCTTTTGTTTTCACATCTAAATTTTATAAAGATTTGTGAATTACCTGTAGGTTACAAATGCTCAGAACGCCACTGGATGAATTCCTTGAGTACTCTACTTTACAAAATGGGGTCACTTGTGGGGTGTTTCTGCTACTTTGTCATGACAGGGGCTCTGCAAATGTGAAATGGCATTCACAATCTATTCCAGACAAATTTACGCTCCAACAATCAAATAGTGCTCTTTCCTTTCCAAGCTATATCATGATGTGCCCAAACAGCAATTTTGGACCACAAATTGTGGGCTCCATTCTCTTCCATTATCCATTGTGAAAATGACAAATCTGAGGCTAAAACAACATTTTAGAAGAAAAGTTATTTTCATTTTCACATCCACATTTTAAAAAGTTCTGTGGAGTATCTACGTGCTCAACACGCCCCTAGATGAATTCCTTGATGGGTCTAGTTTCCAAAATGAGAGGGTTTCTGCTGTTTTGGTATCTTAGGGGCTCTGCAAATGAGACAAGGTGACACTGATCAGATGTTGAAATTTGGCTATGCAGTTTTTCTTCTGCTCTCCTAATACAGTGTAATCCATAGAGCCCTGCAGTCTAGCACAAAAAGTTGGAAAAGGAAACATGGCTTCTGTAGCAGTGATTGAGGGAACAGTGCATTGTGTTGTGACACCAATACGGACAGGCAAACTAAAAACGTTAAGGTAGATTAACTGCATGGAGTGGTGAGGTAGCTACAAGTGCTCTGGTTTCAGACTATTTACTGCCCATCTACTCAGGCAGAGCTCACTTATTGACTGCAGTACTGTTGATATCAAGTCAGCGCTGTGGACAATAAGACAGTGGAGACTACACTAAAGTCAGGGAAGGAGAGAAGGGCAGAGTCACACTAGCATATAGCTTCCGATGAGAGGGCATCGGATGCGATATTCTAATGCCCCTCAGCTGCGGCTCTGCTGCGAGCGTGAGCAGAGTATCATGATACTGTGGTCTGATCCTGCGATCGGATTACAGCTGCGGAGGAGAGGATGAGAGTGAGCTCTTTAGCTCTTCCATTGTCAGGCTTAGTATATATTGCACTGCACTTGGATGACATCTGAGTGCAGTCTGATGTTTGACTTACACCCATACAAGTCTATGGTTGCGAGTGTTGAGAGACTCGCAGACAATCTCAGCATGCTGCGATTTTTTTTTCCTCAATCTGATTAGGGCTGGGGAAAAACTTGCAGATCTTAGGCTAGGTTCACATTTCCGTTAAATGGTATCAGTCACAATCCGCGGCTCTGGTAAACAATGGAATCCGTTTAGCATTTAGTCTTGGGGCCGAGTACAATGAGAGATTTTCTTACATTGTACTCGTGCGAGTCATACACCAGTATGACTGAACCCTTAGGCAATTCTAATTCCAGCCTTGCTGAAGCACCCCCAGATCATCACCGATCCTCCAACAAATTTCACAGTGGGTGCAAGACACTGTGGCTTGTACGCCTCTCCAGGTCTCCGTCTAACCATTAGACAACCAGATGTTGGGCAAAGCTGAAAATTAGACTCATCAGAGAAGACCTTACTCCAGTCCTATATGGTCTAATTGGGCAGATTAAACTTTGCGAAGGACATATGACTCAAGCCACATACAAGGTTATCCTGGAAAAACAGTTGCTTCCTTCTGCTCAGCCAATGTTCCCCAACTCTGAGGACTGCTTTTTCCAGCATGACAATGCGCCATACCACACAGCTAGGTCAATGTGTGGATGAACGACCACCACATCAAAACCCTGTCATGGCCAGCCCAATCTCCAGACCTAAACCCCATTGAAAACCTCTGGAATGTAATCATGAGAAAGATAGTCACAAGCCATCAAACAAAGAAGAACTGCTTACATTTTTGCACCAGGAGGGGCATAAGGTCACCCAAAAGCAGTGTGAAAGACTGGTGGAAAGCAGCCAAGACACATGAAAGCTGTGATTAAAAATCATAGTTATTCCACAAAATATTGATTCTGAACTTTTCCTTCATTTAAAACATTAGTATTGTTGTTTCTAAATGGTTATGAACTGGTTTTCTTTGTATTACTCTAGGTCTGAAAGCAATGCATTTTGGCCATCTCATTTTCAGAAAATAAATACAAAATTTATTGCTTGGAAATTCGGAGACATGTCAGTAGCTTATAGAATAAAAGAACAATGTATATTTTACTCAAAAATATACCTATAAAGAGAAAAATCAGAAAAAATGTCAATTTTGTAGTCACTTAATTTTTACCAGAGCTAGATTTTATATTTAACACACACACACACACAAACTTTTGGACTGCACTGCAAAGTTACCAAAATAAGAAGGTTGCTGCCTGACAGCAGACCATCCCTACGTGTCACCCAGGGCCTTTTTTTTTTTTTTGTGCCACCAACAGGTGTCTCCAGCATTCACATTGCTCCAATTGTTATTGCTGCTGATCAAATGTCTGAACAAGGGGCCTTTCTTTTTTCCTATAAGTAGAGTAGCAGACAAAATGCTAGTGTCTGTTTATTTTATTTTTTATTATTTTTATAGTAAAAAAAAAAATTAGCTTTAAAAAAGTAATAGCAAATTAGGGGAGTGGACATCACAGTGTTAGTGACATCCATTTTTCTCTTACAAAAAAGGATTTTTGTGTACTCACCGTAAAATCTCTTTCTCCGAGTCTTCATTGGAGGACACAGGACCTGTGGGTGTATGCTGCTGTCACTAGGAGGCTGACACTAAGTATACAAAAAGATGTTAGCTCCTCCCTAGCAGTGTACACCCCGAGCCGGAGGCGGATCTATGTCAGTTAAGTGTAAAACAGTAGGAAAAGAAACAGAACAACCATATAGTTAAGGTAATAACCGATAACCTGTAATCCGGCCACATGTGGTCCGGAACAAAGCCCACAGTAACAGATAGGAAAAATGTAGAAACCAAACAATCAGGGTGGCAGCTGTGTTCCCTAATGAAGACTCAGAGAAAGAGATTTTACGGTGAGTACACAAACATCCTTCTTTCTTTGTCGCTCCATTGGGAGACCCAGACAATTGGGGTGTATAGCTTCTGCCTCTGGAGGCCACACAAAGTAATTACACTTTAAAAAGTGTAACCCCTCCCCTCTGCTATACACCCTCCCGTGCATCACGGGCCCCTCAGTTTATTGCTTTGTGTTGAAGGAGGCACACATTCACGCAAGCTCCACGTTTTAGTCAGCAGCAGCTGCTGACTTTATCGGATGGAAGAAAAGAGGGCCCCTACGGGGCCCCCGGCATGCTCCCTTCTCACCCCACTCAGGTCGGCGGTGTTGTTAAGGTTGAGGTACCCATTGCGGGTACACAGGCTGGAGCCACATGCCGCTTTCCTTCCCCATCCCTTAGGGGCTCTGGGGAAGTGGGATCCTATCCGGTCATCCAGACACTGGGACCGGTCTCCCTCCGCAGCCCCTGGGGGAATCTGCCGGACAGGAGACGGAGTATCGTCAGGGACATGGCCCTACATCCACAGGTACTCTGTGTCCCCGTTGGGACGGCGCATAAAGCACCTTGGGCCCAGACGCTGCAGCGACTGCAGCGTGGGTATGGGTCCGGGACTACCGCGCCGACAGTGCACTGCCGGCCGGCCGCGGTTTTAACTTTAGTCCCCGGCTTTTGCGGCCTAGTATAGTATTCTCCCGCCCCCAGGCCTGCCAGTCAGGGAAAAGGGCGGGACGGTTGGTATGACGCCGACAGTGAGGGCTGGAGTACACTGAG
Source organism: Anomaloglossus baeobatrachus (assembly GCF_048569485.1). Taxonomy (NCBI): domain Eukaryota; kingdom Metazoa; phylum Chordata; class Amphibia; order Anura; family Aromobatidae; genus Anomaloglossus; species Anomaloglossus baeobatrachus. Next base: position 405,949,346 of record NC_134356.1, on the reverse strand, counting down.
CTGTCCTCCGCCCCCCTCACTACTCTCGCTGGGGCACCAGATTCCCGCACTTTTGTGACTACGCCCACGCCTCCCTCCTCCTCTGAGAACGCCGTCAGCCATTTTTTCAGCATTCTGCGGTGGAGAACTTCTGGCTGCAGCTGAGGGAGACCCGGGGCAGGGAATCTGGTGGCCACACAGAGCGGTTGGTAAGCCACACCGGTCTGCCGGTGCTGGACTCCCCAGAGTGCCGAACTGTATATATATAATCTTTTGTGTATACATTTGCTGATTCGGCTGTACTGTTATCTTGAAGCTTATATATCCCTCAGTGATCACGGTGATCCCTTACTTATCTCTTGGAGGACAACAACATGTCGTCCGCAAAGAGCAAGGGTACCAAGGCACAGGCTTTTTTTGCAACCTGTACCTCATGTGCGGCTATGCTACCTGCAGGTTCCACCTACCCTCATTGTGTGCAATGCTCGGCCCCTGTGACACTCACTCAGCCGGAGCCTCAGGCACTGGTGGGACCCCCGGCTCAGGTAGAGACACCGGTTCCCACTGTCCAGGTGACAGGGACAGAGTTTGCAGTTTTGGCTGACAAACTGTCTGAGTCGCTTTCACAGTCCATGGCTCAGTCTATGGACAAATGGTCTGCTAAGATACTAGAAGCCTTGCAGTCCAGACCAACAACACAGATGCAGGGCACTGTGCGTTCTTCGTCCCCAGGTCCCCCTCAGTTGGCGCAGCAATCTGCTCCTGAGGTGACACATAGGTCCCACGGTGAGGACTCCGACTCGGACCGCAGTCCCAGACCGGTGAAGCGGGCTCGCTGGGGACCTTCCTCCACTTCATCACGCTGCTCAGGGTCTCCGTATGAGGACTCTCTAGAGGATGAAGAGGAAGGCGCAGCTCAGGGCTCAGACCCTGACGGTGCTCTCAATCTAGATACACCTGAAGGGGACGCCATAGTAAATGACCTTATAGCGTCCATCAACCAGGTGCTAGAAATTTCTCCTCCAACTCCAACTGTAGAGGAGGCGGCTTCACAGCAGGAGAAACACCAGTTTTGGTTTCCCAAACGTACACGGAGTGCCTTTGTCGATCACTCTAATTTCAGGGATGCTGTCCAGAAGCACAGAGCATACCCGGACAAGCGTTTTACTAAGCGCCTTAATGACACACGTTATCCCTTCCCCCCGGAAGTAGTGAAGGGTTGGGCTCAGTGTCCAAAAGTGGATCCTCCAGTCTCTAGGCTGGCGGCCAGGTCTGTGGTTTCAGTGGCAGATGGCTCATCGCTCAAGGATGCCACTGACAGGCAGATAGAGCTCATGATGAAATCCATCTATGAAGCCATAGGAGCATCTTTTGCTCCGGCATTCGCGGCAGTATGGGCGCTCCAAGCTATCTCAGCTTGTCTGTCTGAGATTACTGCGGTCACACGCACCGCTACTCCGCAGGTTGTGTCTATGACTTCTCAGGCGTCGGCTTTTTCGTCCTACGCCATGAACGCCGTCCTGGACTCGGTGAGCCGTTCAGCGGTAGCATCCGCCAATTCGGTGGCAGTCCGCAGAGCCATGTGGCTACGTGAATGGAAGGCAGACTCTGCCTCCAAGAAATTCTTAACCGGTTTGCCTTTTTCTGGCGACCGTTTGTTTGGCGAGCAATTGGACGAAATTATTAAACAATCCAAGGGAAAGGACTCGTCCTTACCCCAGTCTAAACAAAACAAACCTCAACAGCGAAAGTTTCAATCGAGGTTTCAGTCCTTTCGGCCTTCGGACAAGTCACATTTCTCCACGTCAAACAGGTCGGAGAAGGGCCAGAGGAACCCTTCTGCATGGCGGTCTAAATCACGGCCTAAAAAGACCGCCGGAGGCACCGCCACCAAGGCGGCCTCTTCATGACTCTCGGCCTCCCCAAACCGCATCCTCGGTCGGTGGCAGGCTCTCCCGCTTTTGCGACGCCTGGTGGCCACATGTCCAAGACCGATGGGTGAGAGACATTCTGTCTCACGGTTACAGGATAGAGTTCAGTTCTCGTCCTCCAACTCGTTTCTTCACAACATCTCCGCCCCCAGAGCGAGCCGCTGCACTTTTTCAGGCGGTCAATGCTCTGAAGGCAGAAGGAGTGGTGATTCCCGTTCCCCCTCAGGAACATGGTCACGGCTTCTACTGCAACTTGTTCGTGGTGCCAAAAAAGGACGGATCTTTCCGTCCCGTTCTAGACCTCAAACTGCTCAACAAGCATGTCAGCACCAGAAGGTTTCGGATGGAATCTCTCCGCTCGGTCATTGCCTCAATGTCACAAGGAGACTTCCTAGCATCAATAGACATCAAGGATGCTTATCTCCATGTGCCGATCGCACCCGAACATCAACGCTTCTTGCGTTTCGCCATTGGGGACGAACACCTTCAGTTCGTGGCACTGCCTTTCGGCTTGGCGACAGCCCCACGGGTCTTCACCAAGATCATGGCAACAGTGGTGGCGGTCCTACACTCTCAGGGCCACTCGGTGATCCCTTACTTAGACGATCTCCTAGTCAAGGCACCCTCCTGGGTGGCTTGCCAGCACAGCCTGACCATTGCCCTGGAGACTCTCCAGAGATTCGGGTGGATCATCAATTTCCCAAAGTCAAAATTGACACCGACCCAATCCCTGACTTACCTCGGGATGGAGTTTCATACTCGGTCAGCGATAGTGAAGCTTCCGCTGGACAAACAGCGTTCACTACAGACAGGGATCCAATCTCTTCTTCGGGGTCAGTCACACTCTTTGAGACGCCTTATGCACTTCCTAGGGAAGATGGTGGCAGCAATGGAAGCAGTTCCCTTTGCGCAGTTTCATCTGCGTCCACTTCAGTGGGACATTCTCCGCAAATGGGACAAGAGGTCGACGTCCCTCGACAGGAACGTTTCCCTGTCAAGAGCAGCCAAAACCTCCCTTCAGTGGTGGCTTCTTCCCACTTCTTTGTCGAAGGGAAAATCCTTCCTGCCCCCATCCTGGGCTGTGGTCACGACAGACGCGAGCCTGTCAGGGTGGGGAGCGGTCTTCCTCCACCACAGGCCTCAGGGAACCTGGACTCCGACGGAGTCCTCCCTGCAGATCAATGTTCTGGAGATAAGGGCAGTGTATCTAGCCCTACAGGCGTTCCAGCGGTGGCTGGAGGGCAGACAGATCCGAATACAGTCAGACAACGCCACGGCGGTCGCATACATCAACCACCAAGGCGGCACACGCAGTCGTCAAGCATTCCAGGAAGTTCGGAGGATTCTGCTGTGGGCGGAAGCCACAGCCTCCACCATCTCCGCAGTTCACATCCCGGGCGTAGAAAACTGGGAAGCAGACTTTCTCAGTCGCCAGGGCATGGACGCAGGGGAATGGTCTCTTCACCCGGACGTGTTTCAAGAGATCTGTTGCCGCTGGGTAACGCCGGACGTCGATCTAATGGCGTCTCGGCACAACAACAAAGTCCCGGCATTCATGGCACGGTCTCAGGATCACAGGGCGCTGGCGGCAGATGCGTTAGTTCAGGACTGGTCGCAGTTTCGACTACCTTATGTATTTCCCCCTCTGGCACTACTTCCCAGAGTGTTACGCAAGATCAGGTCCGACTGCAGCCGCGCCATCCTCGTCGCTCCAGACTGGCCGAGGAGGTCGTGGTACCCGGATCTGTGGCACCTCACGGTGGGGCAACCGTGGGCACTCCCAGACCGACCAGACTTGCTGTCTCAAGGGCCATTTTTCCATCTGAATTCTGCGGCCCTCAACCTGACTGTGTGGCCATTGAGTCTTGGCTCCTAGCGTCATCAGGGTTATCTCAAGATGTCATTGCCACCATGAGACAGGCCAGGAAATCAACGTCCGCCAAGATCTACCACAGGACTTGGAAGATCTTTTTAGCCTGGTGCTCGGATAGGGGTTTTGCTCCCTGGCCGTTTGCATTGCCCATTTTTCTTTCCTTTCTTCAATCAGGATTGGAAAAGGGTTTGTCTCTCGCCTCTCTCAAGGGACAAGTGTCGGCGCTTTCAGTGTTTTTTCAAAAGGGTCTAGCCAGACTCTCGCAGGTCCGCACGTTCCTGCAGGGAGTTTGCCACATAGTCCCACCTTACAAGCGTCCGCTAGAACCCTGGGATCTTAACAAGGTGCTGACGGCTCTCCAGAAGCCACCTTTCGAGCCGATGCGGGAGATCTCTCTATCTCGCCTTTCACAGAAAGTGGCCTTCCTAGTGGCAGTCAATTCACTTAGGAGAGTGTCTGAGCTAGCAGCGCTGTCATGCAAAGTCCCCTTCCTGGTCTTTCACCAGGATAAGGTGGTCCTGTGTCCGGTCCCGGAATTTCTCCCCAAGGTGGTATCCCCTTTTCATCTCAATCAGGATATCTCCTTGCCTTCTTTTTGCCCTCATCCAGTTCACCAATGTGAAAAGGATTTGCACTTGTTAGACCTCGTGAGAGCACTCAGAATCTACATTTCTCGCACGGCGCCCCTGCGCCGTTCGGATGCGCTCTTTGTCCTTGTCGCTGGCCAGCGTAAGGGGTCTCAGGCTTCCAAGTCAACCTTGGCTAGGTGGATCAAGGAACCGATTCTTGAAGCCTACCGTTCATCGGGGCTTCAGATTCCTTCAGGGCTTAAAGCCCATTCTACCAGGGCCGTAGGCGCGTCCTGGGCTTTGCGGCACCAGGCTACGGCTCAGCAGGTGTGTCAGGCGGCTACCTGGTCGAGTCTGCACACCTTCACAAAACACTATCAGGTGCATGCCTATGCTTCGGCAGAGGCTAGCCTAGGTAGGCGAGTCCTTCAGGCGGCAATTGCCCACCTGTAAGAGAGGGCCGGTTCCGGCTCTTTTTATCGAGGTATTCTGTTACCCACCCAGGGATTGCTTTTGGACATCCCAATTGTCTGGGTCTCCCAATGGAGCGACAAAGAAGAAGGGAATTCTGTTTACTTACCGTAAATTCCTTTTCTTCTAGCTCCTATTGGGAGACCCAGCACCCGCCCCTGTTCCCTTCGGGCTGTTGTTCTTTTGTGTACACATGTTGTTCATGTTCAATTGTTTTCTTGGTTAATGGCTCAGTTCTCCGAACATCCTTCGGATTGAATTTACCTTAGACCAATTTATAAGTTTCCTCCTTCCTGCTTTGGCACCAAAACTGAGGGGCCCGTGATGCACGGGAGGGTGTATAGCAGAGGGGAGGGGTTACACTTTTTAAAGTGTAATTACTTTGTGTGGCCTCCAGAGGCAGAAGCTATACACCCCAATTGTCTGGGCCTCCCAATAGGAGCTAGAAGAAAAGGAATTTACGGTAAGTAAACAAAATTCCCTTCTTCTCTGTTGTTTCATTGGGGAACACAGGACCGTGGGATGTCTAAAAGCAGTCCCTGGGTGGGAATCAATAAAGTTGTAAGAATAAACAGCTCCCTCTGCGAGAGTGTCGAACACATGAAAATCTGCACCTCCCCTAGAGATGTACGACTGCCACCTGCAAAACCTTTCTCCCCAAGCCGGCATCAGCCAAAGCCTGGGTGTGTACCTGGTAAAACCAAGAATGTAGGCTAGACCACATGACTGCTCTGCAGACCTGCGCGGCCTATACCTGATCGCCCAAGACGCTCCCACTGCGCGGGTGGAAATTGCCTTCACTCCCCACGGAGGGGACCTGTTCCTGATCCTGTAGGCCTCTGATATGGTCGACCGGATCCATCTTGCAATCGTGGCCTTGGAAACAGGCATTCCTCTTTTGGGTCTTAGAGGAAGGACGAACAGCACGTCCGATTTGCGAAAAGGCGAAGTTCTTGGCACATGTTCTGAGGGCGCGAACCAGGTCCAGAGTGTGTAAAGACTTCACCAGGCTATGCGAGGGACCTGGGAAGAACGATGGGAGCACAATCTCTTCATTCAGATGAAAGGGCGACACCACCTTAGGCAAAAAGGAGGGAGCCGGGCGTAACACCACCCTGTCCTGGTGGAAAACCAAAAATGGTGACCGAAAGGAGAGCGCAGCAAGCTCTGACACTCCTAATGGAGGTGATGGCCACTAGAAAGGCCACCTTCCAGGGAAGATGCAAAAGAGAGGCTTCTTTCAAGGGCTCAAAAGGGAGACTCTTAGGTTCACTCAAACACCAGATTAAGATCCCATGGCTCAAGGGGATCATGATATGGAGGCGCCAGGTGAGCGACCCCCTGAATGAAGGTCTTGATCTGTGGGCAAGTAAAAATAAATAAATCTTTATTTTTATATAGCGCTAACATATTCCGCAGAGCTTTACATACATCAGGAACACTGTCCCCATTGGGGTTCACCATCTAAATTCCCTAGCTGTATGTCTTTGGAGTGTGGGAGGAACCGGAGTACTCGGAGGAAACCCACGCAAACACAGGGAGAACATAGAAACTCCTTGCAGATTTTGTCCTTGGTGAGATTCAAACCCAGGACTCCAGCGCTGCAAGACTGCAGTGCTAACCACTGAGCCACCGTGCTGCCCAGGAGTAGCAAGAGGCTTTTGAAAAAGAATAGAGAGCGTCGACACCTGGCCCTTAAGAGTTCTGAGAGAGAGACCCGCCTCCAGCTCTGACTGTAAAAAGGACAGGATTGCAGGGATGGACCAGGAGAGAGGAGATGGATTGTGGTTGTCCTTGTACCACCGGAAAAAGTTTTTCCACGTGCGGTAATAGATCCTCAACGAAGACAGTTTCTGTGCCCTGATGATGGTCTGAATTACCCTGGGAGAGAAGCCCGCATTGGCTAGCACCCAGGATTCAATAGCCAGGCCGTCAAATTTAGAACCCCTGAGTTCTGATGGAAGATAAGGCCCTAAGACAGAAGATCTGGGCGGTCTGGAAGACGCCAAGGAGCATCTGTGATAAGCTGAGCGAGCTCTTCGAACCACGCCACTCTGGGGCCACGAGGATGACTGGGACCACTTTCCTCTTGATTTTCTTGAGGACCCTGGGGATCAGAGGGAGAGGAGGGAAGATGAATGCGAGTCTGAACTTACTCCATAAAAGGGTCAGGGCTATTGCCCGCTGGTCGCGATGGTGAGAGACAAACTAAGGAACCTGATGGTTGAACCGGGAGGCCATCAGATCCACATCCGGGGTCCCCCATCGGAGGCAGATTTGATTCAAGACTTCCCTGTTGAGAGACCATTTGCCGGAGGTGAGACCTTCCCTGCTGAGGAAGTCGGCTGCCCAATTTTCCACGCCGTGGAGGTGCACTGCCAAGATCATGGATTGATGTGACTCGGCCCACTGGATGATCCTCTTGACCTCCCTCATAGCCCTGATGCTCCTTGTTCCTCCCTGGTGGTTGATGTAAGCTACCGCCGTAGCATTGTCCGACTAGACCCTGACCGGGGAGCCCCCCAGGAGGTGCTGAAACTGTTGCAGAGCTAATAGAACGGCCCTGATCTCCAGGAAGTTGATTGGAAGCCGCCTCTCCTGGAGGGACCAACGTCTGTGGGCCATGTGATGGCGAAACACAGCGCCCCAGCCCAAAAGGCTGGCGTCGGTGGTGACTGCCAGTGGAGCGGTAGAAACGACCTTCCTCGGGAGAGATTGTGACGTCTGGTCCTCCACTGAAGGGACCAATGGGTTCCTGGAGACATATGAATCCTGCGATCCAGCGAAAAAGGTGACTTGTCCAACTTCCGTAGTATGGTAAGCTGAAGGGGGCGAAGGTGGAACTGGGCGAATGGAACTGGCTCCATAGATGATAGCATTTGACCGAGGACTCTCATGGCAAATCAGATGGAGAAGGAACCCGAGTGACGAAGAACCTGGAGTCCCCGTTGCAGAGAGAGAGAATCTTTTCTTGTGGTTGGAAAATTCGTCCCTGATTGGTATCGACATGCCCAAGAAGGTAATCTGACATGCCGGGGTCAGAAAGGACTTCAATCGATTGATTAGCCATCCCAGGCGAGAAAGAGTGTCGATTGTGATCTGAATGCTTTCAGGAGAGTCGTCGAAAGAAGAACCCTTGACAAGGAGGTCGTCCAAGTAGGGAATGACCATGATCCCTCTGGAGTGAAGGATAGACATGGCAGCCACCATGACCTTCGTGAACACTCTGGGTGCCGAGGCGAGGCCGAATGGAAGCACAGTGAACTGAAAATGTTCCTCTGCTACTACGAAGCAGAGAAATTGTTGGTGTGGCTGTGCTATTGGCACAGGAAGATAAGTGTCCTGTATGTCCGGGGATGCTAAGAATTCGCTGACCTCCATGGAGGAAATCATAGACCGTAGGGACTCCATTCCAAACTTCCGAACTCTGACGGACTTGATGATAAGTTTCAAGTCGAGTACGGGCGAACCGTGCCATCCTTCTTGGGGACCACAAAGATATTTGACTAAAAAGCCCTGAAGCGGTCGGAGGCTGGGATTGGGATTAAGACTCCAGCCTGGAGAAGAGAGTCGATGGAGTGAAAGAAGGCATGGCCCACGCTGGTGCCTCGGGAGGGTGAGATTGGAAGAAACGTCTCGGTGGGGAAGAAAGAAAATTCTATTTTGTAGCCTGAGACTATGATTTCTCTGACCCAGGCGTCTGTGGTCAAAGGAAGCCAGACCTGCTAGAACAGGGACAGCTGTCCCCCCACCTGTCCGGCACTTCTGTGCAAAGGCTGAAAGTCATTTGGACGAAAAGCGCTGGGATCCTGAAGAAGCCTATCTCAACTGGCGTGGTCTCGAGTGCCTGGAGGGATTGGTTTTAAATGACGCCCTTCTGTCTCTTGGAGGGAAACTGTTCCTTCTGGGCTGGAGAGTTGAAGTTACAAAAGAACTGGAAGCGGGCAGGTTGACGCCTGCGTGGAGGGGGCCTGGGTCTGAGTTGGGGAAGGAGGTGCTTTTCCTACCCCCCGCCTCAGAAATCATCTGGTCCAATCTGTCGCCAAAGAAACGTCCGCCTGAGAAGGGGAGACCGGTGAGAGACTTTTTAGAGGCCGCATCCGCATTCCAGACTCTGAGCCACAGGCCACGGTGTTGCTAGCCACATGGGCTGCACAGTCTGTTGAGGCCAGGGCGGCATTGATTAGGTACTCACCCGCGAGTGCGATCTGCGTTGAGATGTTGAGTTCCGGAGCAACAGAGCTGAAGCGAAGGCCTCTTCGAGTGAGTCTGCCCAAGCTATTAAGGCCTTTGTGACCCAGCTGGAGGCAAAGGCTGGTGAAAGACCAGAGCCGGCTGCCTCAAACACCGATCAGGAGAAACGATCAATGCTGCGATCTGTGGCGTCTCGGAGAGACCCACCGTTAGGAAGAGACATGACTGTATGTGAAGACAGGCGGGACACTGGTTGCTCAACTATCGGTGAGTCTGCCCATTCCTCCGGAGTTCCTCGGAGAAGAAGAAATAAGTTTATATACTTACGGTTGTTAAAGTTCTTGTCTGGCTGCTATCTGCATTTGCGCAATGTCTCAGTAAATTCTGGATAACCGTTGAAGGACCAATGGGTAAGTTTCGTCCTCTTAAAGGAGATGTGCGTGCCCTGGGTGGAGACGGGGTCATCCTGGACCTTGAGCATTTGATTTACCTCCTCAACGAGGTGGTCCACCATGCGTCATATATCCGTTGTCTGATCCGGATCGAGCTGAAGCCCCTCATCTGAGTCCTCACCCGAGACATCGGATGGGTCTGGGGACGAGCGGTGGTCGGGTCCCGGAGATGAAAGGAACCGTTGGGATGAGCTGGAAGAAGAGGCCTAGCAGGCGCGTTTCTGATCTCTCTGGGTCAGAGTGATTATCGCCCTGAGATAGCTGATCTGCCCCTCCTGGGAGTCATAGCCGAGCGAAGAAAGAAGCTGCAATGCTTGCACTATGGTCTTTGATGACCTGGAGAGGGACTCTACAGACTGGGACAGCAAAGCCAACCATTCCGGGGAAAGAGGCACGCTAGGGCCAGGAACGTCGTCGACGGCTGAGGCGGAGGGCTCCTGGGCGAGCTGCAGGTCTGGGGGTACAGTCCAAGCATAGGGGTGTGGCCTGGCCCTGTCCAAATTTAGTCCTGAGTCTCTTACTAGCTCTCTTACTGAAAGGGGGCGGGGGGGGGGAAGAGATGTGACTCTAGGCAGAGGGAAGGGTTAAACCAGATCTAGATGCTGCAGCTGCGATGTATCTTGCTGTGCTGTGATCGAACACCGCTGGTCTAGAGACCCTTTCCTAGGCCCCCTTCACACGGCAGTTTCCTCACGTGCCGGATACACGGACACACAGACCCATTAAAATCAATGGCTCTGCGCTCATGTCCGTGTTTTGCCATGGACCGTGTGCAGCATACGTGTGCCCGTGTGCTCCACACGTAGACATGTCCACTTTTTTCCAACATCACGGGTGGCACACAGATGTGATCCGTATGACAAGCACCGGAAAGAAGGGAATTTTGTTACTTACCGTAAATTCCTTTTCTTCTAGCTCCTATTGGGAGACCCAGACGATTGGGTGTATAGCTACTGCCTCCGGAGGCCACACAAAGCATTACACTAAAAAGTGTAAGGCCCCTCCCCTTCTGGCTATACACCCCCAGTGGGATCACTGGCTCACCAGTTTTAGTGCAAAAGCAAGAAGGAGGAAAGCCAATAACTGGTTTAAACAAATTCACTCCGAGTAACATCGGAGAACTGAAAAACCGTTCAACATGAACAACATGTGTACCCGAAACAACCCAAAAATCCCGAAGGACAACAGGGCGGGTGCTGGGTCTCCCAATAGGAGCTAGAAGAAAAGGAATTTACGGTAAGTAACAAAATTCCCTTCTTCTTCGTCGCTCCATTGGGAGACCCAGACGATTGGGACGTCCAAAAGCTGTCCCTGGGTGGGTAAAGAAATACCTCATGTTAGAGCTGCGAAGACAGCCCTCCCCCACGGGGAGGCAACTGCCGCCTGCAGGACTCTTCTACCTAGGCTGGCGTCCGCCGAAGCATAGGTATGCACCTGATAATGTTTGGTGAAGGTGTGCAGACTCGACCAGGTAGCTGCCTGGCACACCTGTTGAGCCGTAGCCTGGTGTCGTAATGCCCAGGAAGCACCCACGGCTCTGGTTGAATGGGCCTTCAGCCCTGATGGAACCGGAAGCCCAGCAGAACGGTAGGCTTCAAGAATTGGTTCCTTGATCCATCGAGCCAGGGCGGCCTTAGAAGCCTGCGACCCTTTGCGCTGACCAGCGACAAGGACAAAGAGTGCATCCGAACGGCGCAAGGGCGCCGTGCGGGAAATGTAGATTCTGAGTGCTCTCACCAGATCTAACAAATGTAAATCCTTCTCATACCGATGAACTGCATGAGGACAAAACGAAGGCAAGGAGATATCCTGATTAAGATGAAAAGAGGATACCACCTTCGGGAGAAACTCCTGAATGGGGCGCAGCACTACCTTGTCCTGGTGGAAGACCAGGAAGGGAGTCTTGGATGACAGCGCTGCCAGCTCAGACACTCTCCGAAGAGATGTGATCGCTACCAGAAAAGCCACGTTCTGGGATAGTCTAGAAAGTGAAACCTCCCTCAGAGGCTCGAAGGGCGGCTTCTGGAGGGCAACTAGTACCCTGTTCAGATCCCATGGATCTAACGGCCGCTTGCACGGGGGAACGATATGGCAAACCCCCTGTAGGAACGTGCGCACCATAGGAAGGCGTGCCAAACGCCTCTGAAAAAAGACGGATAGCGCCGATACCTGACCTTTAAGGGAGCCGAGCGCCAAACCTTTTTCTAACCCAGATAGCAGGAAAGAAAGAAGGGTAGGCAATGCAAATGGCCAGGGAGACACTCCCTGAGCAGAGCACCAGGATAAGAATATCCTCCACGTTCTGTGGTTCTTAGCGGACGTGGGCTTCCTAGCCTGTCTCATGGTGGCAACGACCCCGTGGAATAATCCTGAAGACGCTAGGATCCAGGACTCAATGGCCACACAGTCAGGTTCAGGGCCGCAGAATTCCGATGGAAAAACGGCCCTTGGGACAGTAAGTCTGGTCGGTCTGGTAGTGCCCACGGTTGGCCGACCGTGAGCTGCCACAGATCCGGATACCACGCCCTCCTCGGCCAGTCTGGGGCGACGAGTATGACGCGGCTGCAATCGGATCTGATCTTGCGTAGCACTCTGGGCAAGGGTGCCAGAGGTGGAAACACATAAGGGAGCCGGAACTGCGACCAATCTTGCACTAGGGCGTCTGCCGCCAGCGCTCTTTGATCGCGAGACCGTGCCATGAAGGTTGGGACCTTGTTGTTGTTGTGCCGGGACGCCATTAGGTCGACGTCCGGCCTTCCCCAGCGGCGACAGATTTCCTGAAACACGTCCGGGTGAAGGGACCATTCCCCTGCGTCCATGCCCTGGCGACTGAGGAAGTCTGCTTCCCAGTTTTCTACGCCGGGGATGTGAACTGCGGATATGGTGGAGGCCGTGGCATCCACCCACATCAGAATCCGCCGGACTTCCTGGAAGGCTTGCCGACTGCGTGTCCCCCCTTGGTGATTGATGTATGCCACCGCTGTGGAGTTGTCCGATTGAATTCGGATCTGCTTTCTTTCCAGCCACTGCTGGAAGGCTAGTAGGGCAAGATACACTGCTCTGATTACCAGAACATTGATCTGAAGGGTGGACTCCTGCTGAGTCCACGGACCCTGAGCCCTGTGGGGGAGAAAAATCGCTCCCCACCCTGACAGACTCGCGTCTGTCGTGACCACCGCCCAAGACGGTGGTAGGAAGGATCTTCCCTGTGAGAATGAGGTGGGAAGAAGCCACCATTGCAGAGAGTCCTTGCCGTCTGTGAAAGGGATACTTTCCTGTACAGGGATGTTGACTTCCCGTCTCATTGGCGGAGAATGTCCCATTGAAGTGGACGCAGATGAAACTGCGCAAACGGAACCGCCTACATTGTCGCCACTATCTTCCCGAGGAAGTGCATGAGGCGTCTTAAGACGTGCGACTGACCTTGAAGGAGAGTCTGCACCCCAGTCTGTAGTGACCGCTGCTTGTCCAGCGGAAGCTTCACTACCGCTGAGAGGGTATGAAACTCCATGCCAAGATACGTTAGTGATTGGGTCGTGACAGGTTTGACTTTGAGAAGTTGATGATCCACCCGAACGTCTGGAGAGTCTCCAGCGCAACATTCAGGCTGAGTTGGCATGCCTCTTGAGAGGGTGCCTTGACAAGTAGATCGTCCAAGTAAGGGATCACAGAGTGTCCCTGTGAGTGCAAGACTGCTACCACTGCCGTCATGACCTTGGCGAACACCCGTGGGGCTGTCGCCAGCCCGAATGGCAGAGCTACGAACTGAAGATGGTCGTTTCCTATCACGAAATGTAGAAAAACATTGGTGCTCTGTAGCAATCGGCACGTGGAGATAAGCATCTTTGATGTCTATTGATGCTAGGAAATTTCCTTGAGACATTGAGGCAATGACGGAGCGGAGGGTTTCATCCGGAACCGCCTGGCCTCCACGTGCTTGTTGAGCAGTTTTAGGTCCAGAACGGAACGGAAAGAGCCATCCTTGTTTGGCACCACAACCAGATTGGAGGAAAACCGTGTCTTGTTCCTGAAGAGGAACCGGGATTACCACTCCTTCTGCCTGCAGAAGAGCATCTGCTCGGTGGGGAGGTGGGGACGTTCTGAAGAATCGAGTCGGAGGACGAGAACAGAACTCTGTTCTGTGCACGTGGGCACACTGTCCCTCACCCACCGGTCTGTGACCTGTGGCAGCTAAATGTCGCCAAAGGCGAGCGAGTCTGCCATCAACCGCGGATGCGGAAAGATGAGAGAGCTGAGAGTCATGAGGAGACCGCCTTGGTAGCGGTTCCTCCGGCTGCCTTCCTTGGGCGTGATTGAGCCCGGCCGGCAGCTGAGCCTCTGAGGCTTTTCAGCCCTTTTGGACGAGGACAATTGGGACCTGCCCGAGCCTGGGAAGGACCGAAACCTCGACTGTCCTTCCAGGACAGCATTAATAGGGTAAGTCGCAATGCAGACATTGCGAGGTTACGGACGCCCCTGCGGCACAGATGTACCTGTGCTCAAGACCAGCTGCGCAAGAACAGCTGAAAAACTTAGGGTGCCCATACGGCTGTGAATGCCGGAGCAACCGACACGCCGATAGCCTCATAGACAGATTTCAACCAGAGTCCATCTGTCTGTCAATGGCATCTGTAAGTGAAGTCCCATCTCAACTGCAACTATGGCTCTAGCCGCAAGCCTGGAGATTGGAGAATCCACCTTTTGACCCTGGGTCCAACGCCTGACCACGTCAGGGGGAAAGTGATAACGTGTATCCTTAATACGTTTGGAGAAAACGCTTATCTGGGAAGCGTGGTGTTCCTGGACTGCTTCTCTGAAGTCAGCGTGGCCAGAACAATACTCAATATACGTTTGAGCTACTGAAATGGGACTTCTCCTGCTGTGAAGCTGACTCCTCCGCTGGGGGAGCTGAGGGAGAAAAGATCCAACATTCCATTGATGGACGCTATAGGATCATTCCTTATGGCGTCACCATCCGGTGTATCCGGAGTGAGAGCGGTGTCAGGATCAAAGTCCTGATGAGCTACGTCTGCCTCATCATACAGAGAGCCTCCTTTATTCCAAGTGAGGGTGGCCAGGGAGCAATGATCCAGATTGCCCATGGCCTGTCCGGACTGCAAGTCTCTATCCCATTGCAACTCCGTCCCTGTCCTTGGACAGGGTTGAGAGGTGGTTCTTTTGGCCACGTCAAGTAGAGACCCCGGCTGACCAAGTGCTACAGGGGAGCATTGCACCCAATGGGGAGCAGTGCCGTGGAACAGTATCACATGCAGCAAAAACAGCATCGAAAGCCTGTGTTGCTTATATGCTGCTGCCGACTTATAGAGCCAAGAATGGCGACCGTACAGTGCAATGTATATCATACAAGCATAAAGTACAAATGAACACTGCAGCACATGCAATACAAGCAGCATAGAAAGCCTGCTTTTCTGCTGCTGTAGACTAGCCATCTAGGGGAATATAGCCCAGAATAGCGACCATACAGTGCAATGTATAGCATACAAGCATAAGTACAAATGAACACTGCAACCCCTGCAATACAAGCAGCATAGAAAAAAACCTGTGCCTCAGCACTCCTGCTTTTCTGCTGCTGTAGTCTAGCCATTCTATGGCGAATATAGCCAAGACTAGCGACCGTACAGTGCAGTGTATAGCATACAAGCATAAATACACATGAACACTTCAGTACGTGCAATACAAGCAGCATAGAAAGCCTGTGCCTTAGCACCCATGCTTTCCTGCTGCTGATGTGTCGCCATCTAAGAGGGCATATAGCCCAAAATAGCGACCTATGCAGTGTACTTAAAATACAAATAGACAAACTGCGGTATTTAGTGTCAGCACCCCAGGTGCCGCTTACCGCCCGCCTATAAGCGGGTGTGTGGTCGCCCTAGTCCTGTTGGTTGCCCAGAGTCCGTTCTCTCAGCTCGGGCTGCAGGAATGGCTGCCGGCGTCCTTCTCCAGCTCGTGTGAGTAGGGGCGGGCCGTGGGCGTGCCCCAAGTCAGAGCGGGAAACCGGCGTCCCACAGTGTCTAGTGAGAGGGCTGGAGCATGTAAATAAGGCTCCAGCCCTCGGCGCTGCTGATTGTACAGCGTCTCTCCCCTACCCTGATTGACAGGGTGGGGGCGGGAACGAAGCTGAGCTAGGCCGCAAAAGCCGGGGACTGGATTTATAAGCGCCGCCGCCGTAAAAGCGCGGTCGGCGCTAAGTCCCCGGCGCACTACAAGTCCCAGCCGCGCCGCCGCTCCCGGAGCGTCCGGCGCGGTAGTTCCCAATAAATAAAGTCACTCAGCTAGGCTGCAGTGACTGTAACCCTTTACTGTCCCCGGTGCACTAGCACACCCAGCAAGTCTGGAGTGTGCTGTGCCTGTGAGTACGGGGACACAGAGTACCTGAATGGTGCAGGGCCATGTCCCTGAACGGCACTCCCGCTCCACATCCAGCAGGTTCAATGGGTCTGTGGATGGAGCCCGGCCTCAGGGCTTTGGGGCCGGTAAGATCCCACTTCCTCAGAGCCCCTCAGGGGGATGGGGAAGGAAAACAGCATGTGGGCTCCAGCCGCCGTACCAGCAATAGGTACCTCAACCTTACAAACCACCAGTGGGGTGAGAAGGGAGCATGCTGGGGGCCCCATATGGGCCCTCTTTTCTTCCATCCGATATAGTCAGCAGCTACTGCTGACTAAACAGTGGAGCTATGCGTGGATGTCTGACCTCCTTCGCACAAAGCCGAAAACTGGTGAGCCAGTGATCCCACTGGGGGTGTATAGCCAGAAGGGGAGGGGCCTTACACTTTTTAGTGTAATGCTTTGTGTGGCCTCCGGAGGCAGTAGCTATACACCCAATCGTCTGGGTCTCCCAATGGAGCGACGAAGAAAAACACATGCCTGTGAAATAAAAAGAATTTCTATACTCCGTTCTCCAGCGTTGCGGTCTCTGCCACTGCTCTCACTTGCTTCCAACCCCTGCTCAATATGCTCATTGCATATTCACTCCACTGCGGGCCAGAAGGGGCAGCAGCAGTGGGGAGTCGGCAGGGCAGGAGATCGAAGATCAGCACCGCAGACAGCAACGCCAGGAACAGGTAAGCAGAAAGTTCCAGTTCTCCATGTGTTATCACGGATAACACACTGAGAACACATGTGTGCCATAAACACGGCACACTGAGGGCAATATGCACCTTTGCCAAGTCTATGAAAACCGTGCGTGATTTTCACGGACGTGTGAGAGGCCTTAAGGAGTGCTCTAGGAAGATGGCCGCGGACATGTAGGGAGGGGGAGGGTATCAGCCAGAGGGCACAAACGCAGATTCCGCGAGAGAGTCTGTTTCCTGCAGCCCCTGTGAAAAGTGCGGCCGGGAGCGATGCAGGGGAGGAGAGGTGGGGCCCCTGCGAGAGGAGTGGGCAGGAGCGATGCAAGAAAGGAGTCAGTGGAGGTGAGAGACAGAGACTATCTGGCAGGGCAAATCGGCCACTCGCGCGCAGGGAGGGGTCGTGGCGTGTTGAGCTGCTGGAGTAGGCCCAGACCAGGGCCTAAATTAGTCAGGAGCCCTCTGCCGGCGGCGCGGTACTGACAAAACATGGACGTCTTACCTGCTGGGAACCTGCCGCATCGCTGTGCGAGTCATACACCAGTATGACTGAACCCTTAGGCAATTCTAATTCCAGCCTTGCTGAAGCACCCCCAGATCATCACCGATCCTCCAACAAATTTCACAGTGGGTGCAAGACACTGTGGCTTGTACGCCTCTCCAGGTCTCCGTCTAACCATTAGACAACCAGATGTTGGGCAAAGCTGAAAATTAGACTCATCAGAGAAGACCTTACTCCAGTCCTATATGGTCTAATTGGGCAGATTAAACTTTGCGAAGGACGTATGACTCAAGCCACATACAAGGTTATCCTGGAAAAACAGTTGCTTCCTTCTGCTCAGCCAATGTTCCCCAACTCTGAGGACTGCTTTTTCCAGCATGACAATGCGCCATACCACACAGCTAGGTCAATGTGTGGATGAACGACCACCACATCAAAACCCTGTCATGGCCAGCCCAATCTCCAGACCTAAACCCCATTGAAAACCTCTGGAATGTAATCATGAGAAAGATAGTCACAAGCCATCAAACAAAGAAGAACTGCTTACATTTTTGCACCAGGAGGGGCATAAGGTCACCCAAAAGCAGTGTGAAAGACTGGTGGAAAGCAGCCAAGACACATGAAAGCTGTGATTAAAAATCATAGTTATTCCACAAAATATTGATTCTGAACTTTTCCTTCATTTAAAACATTAGTATTGTTGTTTCTAAATGGTTATGAACTGGTTTTCTTTGTATTACTCTAGGTCTGAAAGCAATGCATTTTGACCATCTCATTTTCAGAAAATAAATACAAAATTTATTGCTTGGAAATTCAGAGACATGTCAGTAGCTTATAGACTAAAAGAACAATGTACATTTTACTCAAAAATATACCTATAAAGAGAAAAATCAGAAAAAATGTCAATTTTGTAGTCACTTAATTTTTACCAGAGCTAGATTTTATATTTAATATACACATACACACACACACACACACACACTTTTGGACTGCACTGCAAAGTTACCAAAATAAGAAGGTTGCTGCCTGACAGCAGACCATCCCTACGTGTCACCCAGGGCCTTTTTTTTTTTTTTTGTGCCACCAACAGGTTTCTCCAGCATTCACATTGCTCCAATTGTTATTGCTGCTGATCAAATGTCTGAACAAGGGGCCTTTCTTTTTTCCTATAAGTAGAGTAGCAGACAAAATGCTAGTGTCTGTTTATTTTATTTTTTATTATTTTTATAGTAAAAAAAAAATTAGATTAGCTTTAAAAAAGTAATAGCGAATTAGGGGAGTGGACATCAGTGTTAGTGACATCCATTTTTCTCTTACAAAAAAGGATTTTTGTGTACTCACCGTAAAATCTCTTTCTCCGAGTCTTCATTGGAGGACACAGGACCTGTGGGTGTATGCTGCTGTCACTAGGAGGCTGACACTAAGTATACAAAAAGATGTTAGCTCCTCCCTAGCAGTGTACACCCCGAGCCGGAGGCGGATCTATGTCAGTTAAGTGTAAAACAGTAGGAAAAGAAACAGAACAACCATATAGTTAAGGTAATAACCGATAACCTGTAATCCGGCCACATGTGGTCCGGAACAAAGCCCACAGTAACAGATAGGCAAAATGTAGAAACCAAACAATCAGGGTGGCAGCTGTGTTCCCTAATGAAGACTCAGAGAAAGAGATTTTACGGTGAGTACACAAACATCCTTCTTTCTCTGTCGTTTCATTGGGGAACACAGGACCGTGGGATGTCTAAAAGCAGTCCCTGGGTGGGAATCAATAAAGTTGTAAGAATAAACAGCTCCCTCTGCGAGTGTCGAACACATGAAAATCTGCACCTCCCCTAGAGATGTACGACTGCCACCTGCAAAACCTTTCTCCCCAAGCCGGCATCAGCCAAAGCCTGGGTGTGTACCTGGTAAAACCAAGAATGTAGGCTAGACCACATGACTGCTCTGCAGACCTGCGCGGCCTATACCTGATCGCCCAAGACGCTCCCACTGCGCGGGTGGAAATTGCCTTCACTCCCCGCGGAGGGGACCTGTTCCTGATCCTGTAGGCCTCTGATATGGTCGACCGGATCCATCTTGCAATCGTGGCCTTGGAAACAGGCATTCCTCTTTTGGGTCTTAGAGGAAGGACGAACAGCACGTCCGATTTGCGAAAAGGCGAAGTTCTTGGCACATGTTCTGAGGGCGCGAACCAGGTCCAGAGTGTGTAAAGACTTCACCAGGCTATGCGAGGGACCTGGGAAGAACGATGGGAGCACAATCTCTTCATTCAGATGAAAGGGCGACACCACCTTAGGCACAAAGGAGGGAGCCGGGCGTAACACCACCCTGTTCTGGTGGAAAACCAAAAATGGTGACCGAAAGGAGAGCGCAGCAAGCTCTGACACTCCTAATGGAGGTGATGGCCACTAAAAAGGCCACCTTCCAGGGAAGATGCAAAAGAGAGGCTTCTTTCAAGGGCTCAAAAGGGAGACTCTTAGGTTCACTCAAACACCAGATTAAGATCTCTGCCGGCGGCGCGGTACTGACAAAACATGGACGTCTTACCTGCTGGGAACCTGCCGCATCGCTGTACTTCTGGATCGCCACTCCTCCTGGGTCTGGTAAGCTCTGGACGCCCCTGGGAGATAACAAGGGAGGGGGGGGGGGGTTTACACGGAGCAGCCTGTGCATCTGACCGATGCGCTCCGAGTGCCCGTGTCCTGAGGGTACACAGGGAGGCCTGAAGATCCACAGACCCACGCTGCAGAGGGGGCGCCAGGGAAGCCCTTGCTGCCTCAACCCTGTGCATCCCTGGGACGGTACCCGTAGGAGATGGAGCAGGGGAGGGGGTTCTCGAAGATGTGTCCGTTCCACACCCAGAAAATCATTGGGGGAGCTGGGCATCCATGGGTAACTACTACCTGCAGTAACGAAAAACATAATAGTGAGAGCAATAAGCTCGCCGATAAAAGACAAAAGTGACTGAGGGGGCCGCGAGAGCTCACATCAGCCTCCTACGACACTAAGCAAAAAACTGACACAGATCCGGCTCCGGCTCGGTGTGTACACTGCTAGGGAGGAGCTAACATCTTGTATACTTAGAATCAGCCTCCTAGTGACAGCAGCATACACCCATGGTCCTGTGTCCCCCAAAGAAACGAGAGAGAAAATAGCAGCTTCAGGTATCTTCTGAAGTAGTGCATTAGAGCAGTGTTCCCCCAACTCCAGTCCTCAAGGCACAAACAGTACATTTTTAAAATTTCCTTAGCAATTGTCACAGGTGTTCAGATTATCACCTGTGCAATACCAAGGGAGTCTTGAAAACATGCAGTTGGTGGGCCTATAGGACTAGAATTGGGGGAACATTGCATTAGGAGAACAGATGTCGCAGTCTTCGTGATGTCAGTTTTTCTCGTGTAGAAATATAACAGTAGATTTGAAGGTAGCATATTAGTGTAGTGAATGTCACTTTTTTTTTTTTTTTTAAACACACCTCTGCTGATTTTTAGTGATTACTGCCACATGTGGGTGTCAGTACTCGTAACAAGCAGTTAATGCTCAGATGAGCACAACTCAAGTACCGAGTATAATGGAAGACAATGGAGAACTATCATTGTTCCGGGCAGAGTTGCAACTGTTTGTTACAAGTACCAAGCACCAGAGCAAGGTAGTGCTCACTCATCATACAGCTTTTTCTTTTTCTAACTTTTTAAAATTTTATTTTAATTTTTTTCTCCCCCTTTACTTTTTAGAGTAAATTTAATAGTACTCCATACAATACACAGAAAAGCACCACTAAGGCCTAAGCCACACGACGAGAAAAACTGCGAGTGGAGTGCGATAAAACATCACATTCCATTTGAACCAGTTTTAGCCTGCGTGTCAGCACACGAGCAATTATTTTCTCAGGCCTAATAGGACCGAGAAAAAGAGAATTTTGTTACTTACCGTAAATTCTTTTTCTTATAGTTCCGTATTGGGAGACCCAGACCATGGGTGTTTAGCTTCTGCCTCCGGAGGACACACAAAGTACTACACTTAAAAGTGTAGCTCCTCCCTCTGAGCTTATACACCCCCTGGTAGCCAGTCCTAGCCAGTTTAGTGCAAAAGCTGAAGGAGAATAGCCACCCACAAGTAGAACCGAGTAAGAACCGGAACAACCGGAGACTCTGTCCACGACAACAGCCGGTGATAACACACTGAACAAGAAAATTGCCAACAGGCAACAGGGAGGAAGCTGGGTCTCCCAATACAGAACTATAAGAAAAAGAATTTACGGTAAGTAACAAAATTCTTTTTCTTTATCGTTCCTTTGGGAGACCCAGACCATGGGACATTCCAAAGCTGTCCCTGGGTGGGAATAAACAGAAAAAACTAAGAAGTAGGCGGAGCCTAACTTCACAAGTGGGCAACAGCCGACTGAAGGATGCGTCTGCCCAAGCTCGCATCTGCCGAAGCATGAGCATGCACTTGGTAGTGCTTCGAAAAGGTATGCAGGCTAGTCCAAGTGGCAGCCTGACAGACTTGTTGAGCCGTAGCCTGGTTCCTAAAAGCCCAAGAGGCACCGACAGCTCTGGTCGAGTGTGCTTTGATCCCCGGCGGGGGAGGCACCCGAGTACTCTGGTAGGCGTCCGAAATGGTCAATCTAATCCAACGGGCCAAGGTCGGCTTAGAAGCAGAGAGACCCTTGCGCCGCCCTGTGGTTAGCACAAAAAGAGAGGTGCACCGCCTAAGCGCAGCGGTACGAGCCACATAGATCCGGAGAGCATGCACCAGATCTAGAGTATGCAGCGCTTTCTCAAAGCGATGAACAGGGGCTGGACAGAAGGAAGGCAAGGAAATATCCTGGTTAAGGTGGAAGGGAGAGACCACCTTAGGAAGAAAGTCCGGGGTCGGACGGAGAACTACCCTGTCTTGGTGAAAAACCAAAAAAGGTGACTCCGAGGAGAGCGCAGCCAAATCAGAGACTCTCCTGAGAGAAGTTATGGCAACTAGAAAGGCCACCTTTTGAGAAAGACGATACAAGGAAACCTCCCTAAGAGGCTCAAAGGGGGGTTTCTGCAATACCGAGAGGACCAAGTTAAGGTCCCAGGGATCCAAGGGCCGCCGATAAGGCGGAATGATGTGAGACGCACCTTGCATGAAGGTGCGGATTTGAGCCAGCCGGGCAATACGCCGCTGGAACAGCACTGATCGAGCTGAGACTTGTCCCTTGAGAGAGTTAAGGGACAGTCCTAGCTGCAGACCGGACTGTAAAAAAGACAGAAGGGTCGGTAACGAGAATGGCCAAGAATGGCCGGAAGAGCGACACCAGGACAGGAAAATTTTCCAAGTCCTGTGATAGATCTTGACGGAGGAAGACTTACGGGCCCGGGTCATAGTGGAGATGACTTCAGGAGGAATACCAGAAGCCGTCAAAATCCAGGACTCAAGAGCCACGCCGTCAATTTGAGTGCCGCAGAATTCAGGCAGAAAAACGGACCTTGCGAGAGCAGGTCTGGACGGTCCGGAAGATGCCACGGCAGCAGGTCCGGATACCAAGCTCGCCTGGGCTAGTCCGGTGCAATGAGGATGACTCGACGGCCCTCCATTCTGATCTTGCGCAGGACTCTGGGCAAGAGAGCTAGAGGGGGAAACACGTAGGACAGACGAAACTGGGACCAGTCTTGAATCAGAGCGTCCGCGGCGAAGGTCTGAGGATCGTGGGAGCGAGCCACGTAAACCGGAACCTTGTTGTGACGGGATGCCATTAGGTCCACGTCCGGAGTGCCCCATTTGCGGCAGATTGACTGAAACACTGCCGGGTGCAGGGACCACTCGCCACCGTCCACGGATTGACGGCTGAGATAATCTGCCTCCCAGTTTTCTACGCCAGGGATGTGGACTGCGGATATGGTGGACTTTGAGTCCTCCGCCCATTGAAGGTTGCGTTGGACCTCCAACATTGCCAGGTGGCTGCGTGTCCCGCCTTGGTGATTGATGTAGGTAACCGCTGTCGCGTTGTCTGACTGGACTCGAATGTGCCTGCCCGCCAACAGGTGGTGAAAGGCTAGGAGAGCTAGAAGCACAGCTCTGGTTTCCAGCACATTGATTGAAAGGGCTGACTCGGACGGAGTCCAAGTGCCCTGAGCTCTGTGGTGGTGATGTACCGCTCCCCAGCCGGATAGGCTGGCATCCGTGGTGAGAATCACCCAGGACGGAGAGCCCTTGGGACAGGGAGAGGGGTCAAAGCCACCACTGAAGAGAGCTCCTGGTCCGTGGCGACAGAGCCACTAACCTCTGTAAGGAGGAAGGCCGCTTGTCCCAACAGCGGAGGATGTCCAGCTGCAGAGGACGCAGATGGAACTGGGCAAAGGGAACTGCCTCCATGAAAGCCAACATTTGACCCAGCACCTGCATCAGGCGCCTGAGGGAATAACGGCGGGGCCTCAGGAGAGAGCACACCGCTAGCCGGAGAGACTGCTGTTTGATTAAGGGCAACTTCACAAGTGCCGGCAAAGTCTCAAACTGCATCCCTAGGTACGTGAGACTCTGGGTCGGAGTCAGAGTGGATTTGGGAAGATTGACAATCCACCCGAATTGGGCTAGGGTGGCGAGTGAGCGAAACACTCCGCTGACAGTCTGCGCTGGATGGACCCTTGACCAGAAGGTCGTCCAGGTAAGGGAGCACTGCCAACCCCTGGAGGTGCAGGACCGCAATCACTGCCGCCATGACCTTGGTGAATACCCGAGGGGCCGTGGCTAATCCGAAGGGGAGAGCCACAAATTGGAAATTATCCTCTCCTATCGCAAAACGTAACCAACGCTGATGTGACACTGCGATTGGCACATGTAGATAGCCATCTCTGATGTCGATGGACGCCAGGAACTCCCCTTGGGTCATAGAGGCAATGACTGATCGCAGGGACTCCATGCGAAAATGCCGCACCCGGACATGCTTGTTGAGAAGCTTGAGAACCAGGATGGGCCGGAAGGTACCATCTTTTTTTGGAACTAGGAAGAGATTTGAGTAAAAACCTCTGAACAGTTCCTGAGCGGGAACTGGGACAATCACTCCGTTTGCCTGCAAGGACGCCATGGCCTGCGAGAAGGCGGCGGCCTTGGAGCAGGGGGGAGTTGAGAGAAAAAAAATCTGTTTGGAGGGCTGGAAGAGAATTCTATCCTGTAGCCGTGAGATATGATGTCTCTCACCCACTGATCGGAGACTTGCTTTAACCAAGCGTCGCCAAAGTGGGAGAGCCTGCCACCGACTAAGGACGTGGTTGGAGCGGGCCGAGAGTCATGAGGAAGCTGCCTTAGTGGCAGAACCTCCTGCGGTCTTCTGTGGATGCGCTTTTGGGCGCCAGTTGGATTTCTGATTCTTGGCTGAGTTAGCGGACGAGGCGGAAGGCTTAGAGGATGACCAGTTGGAGGAACGAAAGGAACGAAACCTCGATTGATTCCTACCCTGGGCGGGTTGCCTGGTCTTGGTTTGTGGCTTGGAAGTACTCTTCCCGCCAGTAGCTTCTTTAATGATTTCATCCAGCTGTTCACCAAACAGCCGTGAACCAGCAAAAGGGAGCCCAGCAAGAAACTTCTTGGAAGAAGCATCTGCCTTCCACTCTCGAAGCCACAAAATCCTGCGGATAACAAGAGAATTAGCTGAAGCCACCGCAGTGCGGTGAGCAGCCTCTAGCATGGCAGACATGGCATAAGATGAAAAAGCTGAAGCCTGAGCAGTTAAGGTAACTATCTCAGGCATAGATTCCTTGGTGAGGGAATGCATCTCCTCTAGAGAAGCAGAGATGGCTTTGAGAGCCCACACTGCTGCAAAAGTCGGGGAAAACGCGGCCCCCGCAGCTTCATACACAGATTTGGCCAGAAGGTCAATCTGACGGTCCGTGGAATCCTTAAGTGAGGTGCCGTCAGTCACCGACACAACGGTCTGGGCTGAGAGCCTAGACACCGGGGGGTCTACCTTTGGGGAGTGAGACTACTCCTTGACCACCTCAGGTGGAAATGGAAACCGGTCATCAGAACCACGCTTTGGAAAGCGTTTGTCAGGGCAGGCCCTGGGTTTGGTCACAGCGGTCTGAAAACTGGAGTGGTTAAAGAACACACTCTTCACTCTCTTAGGCGAGGTAAACTGATGTTTTTCTGCCAAAGAGAGTTGCTCCTCTGACACTGGCGGATTGAGATCCAGCACAGAATTAATAGAAGCAATCAAATCACTAAGATCTGAGTCACCCTCAGAGAAATCGATGGGATACATATAGCCTCCGAGCCCCCAGTGAGGGCATCCTCCTCATCTTGAGAGTCAGCTCTTGAGACAGAGCCGTGGGATGGGGAGGGGGAGGAAACCCTGTGCTTTCTCTTAGAAGGACGGGGTCTGGGATCAGATGATGAATCCTCCGTGAGCTCCGATGGACGGAGGTCAGAGGATAGGAGTCCTCTGTCAAGAGTATTAGAGGCACCCCGTGAGGGGGGCTGATGCATATTCAAAGTCCTGGACAAAAGTCCCATGGGACTCAGCAAATGACTGGGATATGGACCTAGAAAAGGACTCTACCCAGGCCGGGGGTTCAGTCACAGGTGCAGCAGCAGCAGCCTGAGAGACCACTGGGGGTGAGACTCCAGGCTGTGGCACCGCCAAGTTAGAGCAACCATCACAGTGTGGATAAATGCTCGGCTCAGGCAGCAGGAGCTTACATGCAGTGCATGCAGAATAAAGCTTTGGAGCCTTGCTCCTTGTGTGAGACATGCTGCTGGAGTGGGGGCTTTGCAGAGAATGAACCCCAGGGAGAATATACAGAGGTCCACAACCGGAGACCGGCTGTGGCTTACCAGACCGCTGAGCGCGGTGTTGTGTGCCCTCCAGATCCCGAAGCCCGGTCCCCCAGTGCGCAGCACCTCAGCAGAGATGCAGAATGCAGGATGTCCCAGAGCAGAGTGAACTCTGCCTGAGAAATGGGGCGTTCCTATAAAAGAGCGGGAACTGGAGGGCTATAGAGACCTGCAGGGAAGGAGGGACGCCCCAGCAGTGGGGAGTGTCCCTCCCCTGTGTAGAACGGCCGCCGGGAGGAGCCGAACCTGTCCCTCTGCATGAGTGACATGCGAGGGCAGGAAAACGAAACTAGGCCTCCGGCGAAGCCGGGGCCTAAATTTAATCGGCGAGGCCGACAAGCAGGCACCATCGGCGCGGTTCTCTGGCAAAAGCTGGAGAACCCACCGGAAAAGTTAAAAACAATCACATACAGCATACTCTCCCCATACAATAAAGAACCGGGACCCCCAACATAAACGTCTCAGGTACTTAGCTGCTGAGACGCAGGGCCATGTCCCTGGGGATGAGTGCTCCGGTCCAACAGAATCCTCAAGGGGCTGTGGATGGAGACCGGACTCCTAGGCATGGAGACCGTGCTGGCTCCCACTTCAAGCCAGAGCCCAGAAGGGATGGTGAAGGAGCGCGGCATGTAAGGCTGCAGCCTTGTAAATCAACCTTAACAACACCGCCGACACAGTGGGGTGAGAAGGGACATGCCGGGAGTCCAGACATGGACCCGCTTTTCTTCAAACTCTTTCCAAAAGTCAAACAAATCAGATGAGTATGCATGTGTGGATGTATGACCTCCTGAACACAAAGCGATAAAACTGGCTAGGACTGGCTACCAGGGGGGGTGTATAAGCTCAGAGGGAGGAGCTACACTTTTAAGTGTAGTACTTTGTGTGTCCTCCGGAGGCAGAAGCTAAACACCCATGGTCTGGGTCTCCCAAAGGAACGATAAAGAAAACAATCGCAGCATTGTAATGCGAGACTCTCTCGCATCCATTCAAGTGTATGGGCCGAGAGAAAAATCGCACTGCACTCGCGGTACACCGGTGTGCTGCGAGTGCAGAGTGAGAATCGCTATAGCCGGCTACGGAGGAGCGAGAGAGAGGAAGCCATCCCTCCCTGCCGCAGCGCCGGCCCACCCCCCACAGCTGAGGTCCGCTCGCACAGTCGGACCTCAGTCACAGTGACACTCACATGACACTGCTCCTGCTGTACTGCCAGCGTGAGCTGAGCGTCATGCGAGGATCGCACTAGTGCCCCGGCCTTACACACATATCCCTATTGGTAAAAGAATAAATTAAAAAATGGCCCATTCGTCAAGACGACATTATTCAGCAGAGGAGGCATATGAACACATTCAGTTCCCCAAACTGCAATGAAGGGAAGAAAGCAGAAAAGGTGGAGAGTATGCTTTAAGAGGGGAATACGAAATGGAACCAATTAACCATCTACTTTACCTGAGAAACCTGGCATTTGCATTAAGGATTGCATCTAAGCGCACCACCCATCCATGAATTGATAACATTATGTTTTATCCTGTTGACAACGCCATTTTATAATCTGATGGACAACGCACAACTTACACATTCCACCACATTCATTCATGCACTAGTAAACCAAATGCTTTCTCATCATTACTATAACTATGCCTCTAGATAATTCCTCAAGGTGGTGTAGTTTGCAAAATGTGGTCACTTGTGGAGAGTTAACAAGGTTTTGGCACACAAGGGGGTTCCCCAAATGCGACATGGCACACAGACTATTCCATCAACGTCTGAGCACCAAAAAGTCACTCCTTCCTTTAAGAGCACAGCAGTAGGTTCAAACAGTAGTTTCCCCACCACATTTGGGGTATCGACATACAATTTGTTGTGCAATTTCTCCTGAGTAAGGGGCATTTGCTCTTGTCCCCCCTTGTGAAAACACAAATGTTTTAGCCCCAAAGTTTGTGAGAAAAATCATTTCATGTTTTCACTATTCGTTTTTTTTCTTGCTCCAGAAAGTCCTTCTCTTTGGAGCCCTGCAGAGCACAAACAGTTTTCCAACCACATATGGGGTATCCGCTTTAACCCTTCTAAGTTCCGAATTAAAAAAAAATATATATTAGTTTAAAAAATGATGCTGATGTAGACATATGGAAAAGGTTATTTAACTATTGTGTGACATAACTCCGGTTTAAAGGGCATAAAAATTAAAGTGTGAATTGCAATATTTTCAAACGTCTAATTTTTATGTTTGTGAAAATATCATCCTAAATTTACCTAACATGAAGTACAATGTATCAAGAATAAAAAATATATATCTATATATCTCTCAGAACACTTTAACAGTAATTCTAAGTTATTATTGCAAAGTGACACTGGTCGGAATTAAAAAAAAAAACAAAAAAAAACTGGCCTCAACAGGAAGGTGAAAACAGGCTGGGGGGGAGAAGGTGTTAAAAAGGGTTGTGCAGTTTGTAGGGACAAATAAAGTTAACAGTAATATATGTTCTATTCATTAATGTCTGTCCCAGCCGCTCTACTTCAGTGTCAGACACCAACTGGATGCGGAGCGGCTAAGAACCAGGACAGATGCGCATAGTGGGAAACCTTTTTATTGGAATTATAGGAGTAAGTGATACATCTTTGTAGACTGACTGTAGACCACTACAAAACCTTAACAGTTTATATAGTGCAATTTAATGATACAGTGAATTTAACATTACAGTACCAAAGTATAATGTAACATTCAATATAACACCATTGTTGGTGATCGTGTAAGGTACACTAGGTGAAGAGAAATTTTGTACATCAGTTTGCTGGAAATCAAAAGCCACTTTTGTTGTAAGGACATAAGTGTAATTCTGAACTTGCCAACCATTCAAATCTCAAAAAAACACAACGACAAAGGAAATAACACCATACGTTTTCACAATTTGGCTTTACTTTTGCAGTACAGACATCAATTCAATCCCCATTGAAAGCAACATTAGAAGTTAGGACTCAAATCAAAATCAATACTGCTTTTCAGGTTTGTAGTTTTTAATCATTTGAGAGAATTAAATGCAAGACTTGCCTGCATAATACTATGGACATTAGTCTGCAGATATAACAGAGGTGGCTACAGCCAAACTTTTCTGAGCTGGTGTCAGGAGGTTGAAAACGTCACAAGAATAACACACTGGGAGCTTCATGTTGCAGAACAGACCTGATCATAAACTAATACAGCGAGGCCATGGCAGTTACTGAAGTGCTGCACAATACTTTCAAGCTTCTTACAGCAAATTAGATTAAACCGATCATAGGTTACGTACTTCATTAGTTCTGATATATTTAGATATAAAAAGAAAGCATCAATAAATCGGTATATCAAAGCCGAATCTACATTAAAATAACAATAAAATGTCAGCAGTGAAACCTCAGCGCTTCATAGCAAGAGATACTCCTACAGTCAAACTGAAAAAGATCAGTTCCTTCAAATTGTAAGCTGGAAATGGCAGAACAGATTTGGCTTCTGGACAGCAGCCTGATCAGGAAATGAGACAGGAGCGGGGCACAGATCAATCACCAGTGCGGTATTCTTGGTTTTCAGTTTTTACAAAAAGCAGGCCTTGCAATATTGAGTTTCATACAGTGTTCCTAATTTCCCAAGTGTGTTTGTAGTAGATTCAAGAATTCTCCCAGACGTGGTGCAGGCGTTTACTGGTCCTCCCCATAGATGTCCGCCTTCTTGCGCTTCATCTCCTCAAAATCAAATTCTGATCCAGTCATTCTCTTGTAGATGTCCTTGATGTCATTGCAGGTAGTTTCAAAGTGAGTTGTTGGATCGTATGTGCGTGAAATAAAGATCTATAGAGACAAATAATGATAAAATTAGAAATTCATGGGCCTGTCTGGTATTTGGAAGAAAGGATCTACTTTCATCAGTAAATTCTGTTATATACATCAGTCCGTCTTCGTGCGATAGACCCTTTTTAACTCCCTTCGGACACGGCATATTGGTATATTGTAGGTCAGTAACTGATGTGTGCTCATCTTTGCGGCAGATGGCTGTGATATTGAGGAATCATCTGCCTCTGACAATACTGTAGCGGAGCTTTGTCTCCAGCTGTTAAATGCCACTATCCATTTGTGACAATCATTTACAATGCACGTCTGAAAACCTTCTGCTCTAACAGCCCATCACCATCTCTGCAATGTGTAGATTAGTTGCCCTCACAAGCTTACCTGTTGCTGGTGTTCATCGGAGAATGATTTTTGCTATACAGAGCAATATTATGTTATTACTGTGAGTAGTACAAGAAATCAGACAATTACAGGTTCAAGTCCCTTTTTATTCCTCTAATTTACAGTGAAAAGCAATACTACTACAAAAAGAATTGAATCATCCAACCGCCCGCACTAAAAACACAAAATAAATATGTAAACATGAAGTATCTCTACATCTGTAAAACTCCGATCAAAAAAAATCAAAATGCTAGGGCGCAAAAAACAATCCTGCACACCTCTCCTTTACCTGAAAATCTCAAATGTTACGAGTCTCTGAAAAAGGAGTCAGATATAGAAAATTTTATAATGGTTTTATTTTTTTGGGGGGGGGGTGGGGGGGGGGAATTTAACAAGAACTCATTATGTATGTTTGGAATCGCCATAATCTTATTGACCTGGAGAATCACACTGGCAGGTTATTTTTACCGTATATTGAATGCTGTAATAAATAAAAATTGTGCATTTTTTTTTTCCTATTTTTCCGCACTTGCAATGTTTTACCCGCTTTCTAGTACAACGCATGAGAAATTCAATGGTGTCATTCAAAAGTACAATTAGTCACGTAAAAAAGCCAAGAAGCTGTCAGAGCTAGGTCAATGGAAAAATAAAAAAAAAAAGTGAAGAAAAAACAAAAGCGCAAAAATAAATAAATTGTCTGGTCAAGAAGGGTTAAAAGACCGGGTCAGTCAGCTGTCTATGCTCAGGGAAGCAGTCTAGGCACTATTTGTCCTGCAGTAGTAGCTGCACAACGGCATGGCGGCTATCCATGTGCACCAGAGCTCTCTGCTCCACCACGATAAACATATACTGGCAGGTTATGCTTTAAAGAACAGGACAGAGCATCATACTTATGTCACTAAGGGGGTTATTGACTTCGGCCAACACTACTTAATGGGAGACCATTAGAATAGTCTAAATACGAGCTTCTTCTCAAATGCCCCTTCTCAAGTGTTTTTTGAAGAGAAACAGTTGACAAAATTGCTCAAAAAGATGACTGGGCGCAGCCAGGACCTGCCTCTAATCCACAGGTGGAAGACCTTTGCCCTGAATGTTTACAGCTCCTTCACTACCTTCAGATTTTCTGCTTTCTTTATTTCCTCCCCTTCTTAAAAGAGCCATAAACATTTTTATTTTTCCATCCACATAGCCGTATTAGGGCTCGTCTTATGGGGAGAGTTATAACGTGCAAAAAGATATTTATTGTAGGATATATGATGCACTGGAAAAAGTGAGAAGATTCCAAGTGCATTGAATTTGCAAAAAAAAAAAATAAATAAAAAAAAAAAAAAAGTGCAATTCCAATTCTTTGGGATTTTAATTTACCATGATCACTATATGGTAAAATTGTTCTGGCAGTATGATCCTCCAGGTCAGTATTACTATGTAGATACCAATCACGTATAGATTTTTTTTTTTTTTTTTTTTAATTTAAAAAGTGCTGAAAAAATTATGAACTCTGTAGGAAGAGAAAAAAAAAAGTTGCTTGTGTCACCATCTTCTGAGACCTGTAAAGTTTTCAGGATCTAGGGCTGTGTGACTGCTTGTTTTTTGCACCCTGACCTGATGTTTTTTTACGGATACCATGTTTGCCTACATACAATGTTTTGGTGTTTTATCGCCTCTAGTTACACACAGTTTACAGATTTTAGATTTTGATCATTAGACTTCTACGAATGCAGCGCTACAAAAGTATTTTTATTTTGTTTTATTTTTAATGGGCAATTTGAACTTTATTTTTTTTTTTTACTGTATTTAATTGTCCCCTTAAGGAACTTTCAGCTGCAATTGTCTGATCGCTTGTTCTGTACATAGCACTGCATCAGCACTGCTATGTACAGCTAAAATCATGATCTATGAACAACACCAGGCAGGGATCCTACCTTGGACGTACATCTACAGTGCCTTGCGAAAGTATTCGGGCCCCCTTGAATTTTTCTACCATTTCCCACATTTCAGGCTTCAAACAAAGATACAATTAAATTTTATGGTGAAGACAAGTGGGACACAATTGTGAAGAACGAAATTTTCTGCTTATTTTAAATTTTTGTAAAAAAATAACTGAAAATTGGAGTGTGCAATATTATTCGGCCCCTTTACTTTCAGTGCAGCAAACTCACTCCAGAAGTTCATTGAGGATCTCTGAATGATCCAATGTTGTCCTAAATGACTGATGATGATAAATATAATCCACCTGTGTGTAAAAGTCTCCGTATAAATGCACCTGCTCCGTGATAGTCTCAGTGTTCTGTTTAAAGCTCAGATAGCATCATGAAGACCAAGGAACACAACAGGCAGATCCATGATACTGTTGTCGAGAAGTTTAAAGCCGGATTTGGTTGCAAAAAGATTTCCAAAAAAACTTTAAACATCCCATGAAGAACTGTGCAAGTGATCATATTGAAATGGTAGCTTTGCAGTGGTATGATACGCCTTTCAAGACCCAGCCGTCCATCCAAACTTTCATCTCAAACAAGGAGAAGAATGATCAGAGATTCAGCCAAGAGGCCCATGATCACTCTGGATGAACTGCAGAGATCTACAGCTGAGGTGGGAGATTCTGTCAATAGGACAACAATCAGTCGTACATTGCAGAAATCTGGCTTTTATGGAAGAGTGGCAAGAAGAAAGCCATTTCTCAAAGATATCCATAAAAAGTGTTTAAAGTTTGCCACAAGCCACCTAGGAGACACACCAAACATGTGGAAGAAGGTGCTCTGGTTAGATGAAACCAAAAAAAAAAAAAATAAAATCGAACTTTTTGAGCACAATGCCAAACGATATGTTTGGCGTAAAAGCAACACAGCTCATCACCCTGAACACACCATCCCCACGGTCAAACATGGTGGTGGCAGCATCATGGTTTGGGCCTGCTTTGCTTCAGCAGGGACAGGGAAGATGGTTAAAAATGATGGGAAGATGGATGGAGCCAAATACAGGAAAAATTTTTAAGAAAACCTGTTGGAGTCTGCAAAAGACCTGAGACTGGGATGGAGATTTGTCTTTCAACAAGACAATGATCCCAAACAAAGCAAAGAAGGGAATTTTGTTTACTTACCGTAAATTCCTTTTCTTCTAGCTCCTATTGGGAGACCCAGACAATTGGGTGTATAGCTTCTGCCTCCGGAGGCCACACAAAGTATTACACTTTAAAAAGTGTAACCCCTCCCCTCTGCCTATACACCCTCCCGTGCATCACGGGCCCATCAGTTTTGGTGCCAAAGCAGGAAGGAGGAAACTTATAAATTGGTCTAAGGTAAACTCAATCCGAAGGATGTTCGGAGAACTGAAACCATGAACCAAAGAACAATTCAACATTAACAACATGTGTACACAAAAGAACAACAGCCCGAAGGGAACAGGGGCGGGTGCTGGGTCTCCCAATAGGAGCTAGAAGAAAAGGAATTTACGGTAAGTAAACAAAATTCCCTTCTTTGTCGCTCCATTGGGAGACCCAGACAATTGGGACGTCCAAAAGCAGTCCCTGGGTGGGTAAAAGAATACCTCGATAAAAAGAGCCGTAAAAACGGCCCCCTCTTACAGGTGGGCAACCGCCGCCTGAAGGACTCGCCTACCTAGGCTGGCATCTGCCGAAGCATAGGCATGCACCTGATAGTGTTTCGTGAAAGTGTGCAGACTCGACCAGGTAGCCGCCTGACACACCTGCTGAGCCGTAGCCTGGTGCCGCAATGCACAGGACGCACCTACGGCTCTGGTAGAATGGGCTTTCAGCCCTGTAGGAACCGGAAGTCCAGACGAACGGTAGGCTTCAAGAATCGGTTCCTTGATCCACCGAGCCAAGGTTGACTTGGAAGCCTGCGACCCCTTACGCTGGCCAGCGACAAGGACAAAAAGCGCATCAGAACGGCGCAGGGGCGCCGTGCGAGAAATGTAGAGTCTGAGTGCTCTCACGAGATCTAACAAGTGCAAATCCTTTTCACATTGGTGAACTGGATTAGGACAAAAAGAAGGTAAGGAGATATCCTGATTGAGATGAAAAGGGGATACCACCTTAGGGAGAAATTCCGGGACCGGACGCAGAACCACCTTATCCTGGTGAAACACCAGGAAGGGGGCTTTGCATGACAGCGCTGCTAGCTCAGACACTCTCCGAAGTGACGTGACTGCCACTAGGAAGACCACCTTCTGCGAAAGGCGTGAAAGAGAAACATCCCTCATCGGCTCGAAAGGTGGTTTCTGAAGAGCCGTTAGCACCCTGTTAAGATCCCAGGGTTCTAGCGGACGCTTGTAAGGTGGGACTATGTGGCAAACCCCCTGCAGGAACGTGCGTACCTGCGGAAGCCTGGCTAGACGCTTTTGAAAAAACACGGAAAGCGCCGATACTTGTCCCTTGAGAGAGCTGAGAGACAAACCCTTGTCCATTCCGGATTGAAGGAAAGACAGAAAAGTGGGCAAGGCAAACGGCCAGGGAGTAAAACCCTGATCAGAGCACCAGGATAAGAAGATCCTCCACGTCCTGTGGTAGATCTTGGCGGACGTTGGTTTCCTGGCCTGTCTC